>NW_024962252.1:42830979-42916294 GCF_019238085.1 Lagopus leucura | reverse complement strand
ATGTATATGTATATGTATATGTATATGTATATGTATATGTATATGTATATGTATATGTATATGCATACATATATAGAGAGAAAACTATTGTTTCAGCTCCCTGTAACAATATAGTTACAAAAAAAAAAAAAAACTATTATGTATTTCTTTTAACACTTCTGCTTAGGAAAGAAAATAGTTCAAATTCTGGATTCATGTTTTGACACCTTTGCTTTTCCTAACATCAAATTCTGTTATAATTTATATTTAATTTATCACTCAACTTATATTAAGTGTCCTGACTGAAATACATATTTGCTTCAGATCTAAATTTGTGACAGTGCATAATATTTGACCCATAATACACTGCCTGTGCTTTTAGAACCTATCATCTATAGTTTTCTGGAAAATGACCAAAATTTTTTGTGCAATTAAGATTTCAGGGCAGGGATATTTGACCACTGAAATAAGCTGCTAGAAAATAATTCATTTCATCCCGGTCCCATCATTTAAGCCAATTTCCCCTTTATGGATTTTCAGAACATATTTCCTAACATGAATTATCAGTTATTGGTTATAACAAAATTCAAATCCAATCTGAGTTATACAAGATATGAACTCAACCTTTTCTGCTTCCTATAACTACAGAAAATATTTTCAAAATGAGGAAGCACATAATCTTATTGAGAGCAAAAAGAGATACCACATTTGTTACAGTCTCCTTTAAGTGTGTCTATTAAAATTTCTAAGCATATTGAGAGAAGAGAATGAAAGTTACCTTAACTAAATAAACACACCAAGGGCATCTCACCTATGCACCACATTGGCTTCCTAAGTAGTTATTTCTGAAGTCTTTTCTAAGTCAATATATATAAAATGACAACATTGTAAGAAACATTCAAACAGTGAAGAAATAAGAAGACAGGGCACATAAATTTTCTTTTCTGATGAGAGAAGAAAAATAAACAAGAAACTTAAATGCAGTGAGACTTTTTCAGGGATTAAGTAAGGCTTTCCCTCTGTTTTATGTCTGCTGGAGTATATGATACATGATATTCCCTAACAACACACTTTCCTCTTGCCTCAAGAAAACCCATTATTATCTATAAATCATTCAACATTCAAATAATTCAGTGCTGCTTTCTGACATCAGATTATCAGCTCTTAACTTCCAGATCTTTAGCTTCTTGTGGAGTTGGATGTTTTCAGCCTTAATCACAGCAATAGCAAAAGCATGTAGAATGACCAACTGTCTCTACACTAAAGTCTCAGAATAGTACCTTCTGCAACTTCCAGATATTTAATAGTTAGGTAAGGAATGAGATACCTTTAGCCTCTGCAAAGAAGCATAAGTGAATATCAGTAGCAGTATTCTGGAAGAAAAATAATTGCAGGAAAAAGAATTGTATTTGTTTCCAGCCTACAACATGAACAAAGATGGAGAATGAAATGTTAGAATTGCCATTTGGTCTATATTTGATGCATAGGGCATAGTTAGTTCTGCTGTATGAAAACTGAATGCACAGCTTACTACTAAGATCCTTTGGCACAAATAGTCTGATAAAATCCTGCATGATCACATTTATCTAAAACTCTATATTTTCTCTTTCTACACACCTGATATACACAATCCAGCAAGCTCATGGCAAGAAATCAGAGGTGACACAGATACACCTCTCTGTTGCCCCTACATCAGTGCGCTTTCATGGAGAGCATAAGGACAGTTCTGGACAGGTTTCTTAGTGTGTATGTTTGCATGGATTGGTATTTACACCTGATTTTGTTTCATAAGATAATCACAAAGGTAAAGAATTCTTTTGCAATTTAAGTTCAAGTTCTGTTCCTCTTTATAATAAAAAGAAGAAATTGCACAAGTCCATACTATTTTCTTTGGGCTTACCAGTGATTTTTTAATAGGAAAATATATTGTCTGAAATATTTTTTCTCATTCTAATTTCATTATTTGTCTCTTGTTGAATTCCAACACGAAATTTGAAAGGAAGAAGTTGTAAGTCTTAAACTATAGTACTGGAAGTTACTTTTCTCTAGGAACCATTTACATTCTGTATTCTTCAAAGATTCAAAGAATCAGAAGTTAGTCCAGTACTCTATCTTCCGCATAAGGGAAGCATGACAATTTCTAGTAAAATACTGTCATAAGAAAATTGCACAGTGGAAAAATGTTTGTAAAACGTAAGCAGATTTCATTAGCTTTGTTCAGCTCTACACCTAAATCTGTGAGGTCACAAAGGAGGCATGAAATTCCAGATGTTTTATAATATTTTGGATCCAAAATTATGACTTTTTATGAAAATGCCACCTCAGATAACTAAGCTAAGCAAAATATACTAGTTTGAGTCAAACCATTTTATTTGGTAAAGTGAGCTTTTTTTCCAAAGACTGTTAAAGATACAGAAAAGCAGCCATGCACAGAATTACATTCAGTGTTATACAATCAAAATTCTTTTGAAGATATTGACACAAAATAGTTCAGTTGGAAGGGACCTACAAAGGTTGTCAACTCCAACTGATTGACCTCCAGGAAAAACCAGAAGTTACATCATGTCAATGAAGGTTAATGCCTCCTGAACAGGCATGGGGCATCTACCACCTTTCTATGAAGGCTTTTCTGGGATTTGACTGCCCTCACAGTAAACAAATGTTTCCCAGTGCCCATCTGTCCCTCCACGGTGCAGTTTGTACCATTCTCCCCAGGCCATCAGTGACCAGGGACAGAGCCCGGCACCTCCCTCTGCTTCCTCTCCTCAGGGAGCTGCAGGGAGCAGTGAGGTTGCCTCTTGGCCTCCGCCTCTCCAGGCTGGGCAACCCAATGTCCTCAGCGTCTCCTCACAGGACATGCCTTCCAGCTTGTTTCCAGCTTTGTTGCCTTCCTCTGAATCTTTTCAAGGACTTTACAATATTTTCTCTATTTTGAAGCCCAGAACTGTACACAGTATTCAAGGTGAGGCTGCATGAATGCTAAATGCAGTGGGAGTATCACTTCTTTTGACCACCCGGCTGTGCTGTGTTTAATGCACCCCAATGTGGTTTGCCCCATGTCTGCCAGACTCACTGCTGGTCTCCAGGACCCTGTCAAGTAGGTAGATGATTGCAATGTCCTTTGTATACATTTGGGTCATTTTGAGGCAAGGGATGAAACATGTCTCCTTCCAACTACAGCAATAACATACTGGAGACTACAGCAAAGCTGGTCCCAGGCCAGCAAATTAAAAAAAAAAAATCCATTTAGTTCCTACTGTGTAGATGGTACAAATACAGAAACATTAGTTTGTACGCTCCAGAAAGATATGTTCTTAATGAATAGATACTTGAATTGTGCTACACTTTCAGTCTCCAGATGGTTGCAAAGAATAGCCCTGAGTAAAATACATTACAAAATCTAAGCTGAAAGTAATAGCTACCAAATGTTAGACCTGCAGGAAAAAAAAAAAAAAAAAAAAAAAAAAAAATAAAAATGTTAAACAAAAAAAAAAAAAAAAAAAAAAAAAAAAAAAAGTTCAGCTGCTTAACTAAATAAGACTGAAGGACAAGGAAGATAACCACATTCGTTTCTCTATAGTAGCTCTCTGATTTTTTTAGCATCAGCAGTGAACTAACTTCATTCCTACCTGACTCTTCCAAGTCAAAACTAGCAATATTATCTTTGCCATCTGTTCCTGCTGTTTTCTGTAACCAGCATTTTAGTTCTTTTCAAATTAGACATCAGCCATCCAGCCCTTGGCTGCACACCCATCTCAATAATACACACAGGCTGAGTTGGATATTCTGGATGGATTCAGCTCAAGGTCGTGAGCTTGACACCACTGACACCAGATCCATTTACAGCAGATAAAGGAAACCTTGCAACTTGTTCACATAAATGGAAGATGTAATTTATGCTTGCTGAAGTTCTCCTCACACTAAATATGAAAATGGTGACCCTAATTCAAATAAGCATTTCCCACAGATGCTACAAAATGTACTTGTGTTAGAGAGTTTTTACAATAATGTACCTGCACAATAGGCTAGGATTTTAGAAGAAATATTATTTTTACATTACTTTCAAAATTGTCAGAACAGTTTATATCTTATCTAACAAGAATATTACACTTTTTTCTTTGAAAATAATCTTGTTTTTCAATTAAGCTAAAGATTTCCAGTTTAACTTGTTAATATTAAAAATTAGTGAAAAATATTTTACTTGGATCAGTTGGACTTCAATTTTGCAAATCCTTAGATTTTGTTATTTTATTCTAACTCAAGATAGTTGTGGGTTTTGTTTTGTTTTGTTTTGTTTTTTTTTCCTAGTAAATCCATTTTCAAGTAAAAGAAGAAGATTTTTTTTGTCATGTGCTTCCTACTTTCTGCACGTTTTCCTCATAGCTGCAGTTTGGAAAACAGCTGTGCATAAGACAGTCTCTCCATTAGTATTATTCAGACTATGGCTATGTGGATAACCTTCCTTTACTTTTCAAGACTCAGAAAGATGTATTACTTTATTACTCATTAAGGGGCTTTTACTAAGATGCATTCTTCAGCTTTCTTTTCAGTCTTTGTGAAAAGCCTCTATATTGTGTGCAAACCCAGAAGAAAACAAACAGCATGCTATCAAAACAAATATCAGTCAGCTGAGAAAGGCCAAATAGAGGTTAATCCAATTACTTAATGGTTTTCTCCTTTTACCTCTCCCTTCAGGCAGCTGTGCTTTTACAGATTCTGGTTCCATCTCCTAACGTGTTTTTAGAATTCTTCCCTTAAAAGTGGAAAAAGTACCTCACTGCTCTCTAAACACAATTTTTCTCCATTGTGGAGAAAAAGAAATATTTTCAAAAATTTGAACACAATTGTTGAAATCCTTCATTTGCAGCAAATACTTAATTTCATTTAAAGTGAACAGGCCTATTGCTCTTAAATTCATTTACATTATTCTCAAGGTCAGACACATTGTTGAATTAAATGTACTGTAGGAATAGCACTGAAAATGTAGCAGTACTTTTCTGGGAATTTGATTCATAACATTAATACTTTATTGTAAATACATAACTCCAGAGATAACAGTATAAATAGCAGTAAAATAAATATGCTTCATAGAACTCTAATGAGAACAAAAATTAATGAACTGTATATGCATATTTTCAACATTCCTGCTTCAGGGAAATTGAGTGTGCTAACTCCTGCTAACATCGTCCCTCTGGGAGTCTAATGCCCAACCAGTAAGCTGCACAAAATGATAGCATACCTACAGGGAGGGAGGGCAGCAGGCAAAGAGTAAATGAGATGGCTGTGACAATTAATCTTTGGAATTCACTTATAGTTTGAGGAGTAATTATCCTTCTCATTTTAGGACTTTTCAAAATGTCCATGGTCCCCTGAACCAGACCTCCTGTGCAGAACCTCAGCACTGCTCTATCATCCTCTCAACCAGCACTGTCATTGTGCATCCTTGATGGTGTCCCTTGGCACTGACTGGAGCGTCACTATTTATTCCTTGTCAGCCTGACTCAGGATTCCTTCCTTCCTGCAATAAAATTGCAATATTTGAGCTATAAACTGCCCAGAACAGATTCTGCTTGATAGCTTATTCAAACACTGAAATCAATCCTCTTTATTGCTAAATGAAAATGGAAAACTTCTTCTCTCTGTGTGTTTCACTGTCATTAACTCAGTGAGCTAAATTGGAAGTTATAACAATGGGACTAGAAATAAAAACATAACGATAATAATCTCTGTAAGATTTAGATTAGTGGACTGGATGGCTAAACTACAAGGTAGGTGAATCACTTGCTAGACCAAAAAATTAGGTTGAAGTCATGATTAATGTTCCAGAGTTTAATTGGCAGCCAGTTTTAACCCACAGAGTTTAATAATGAATCCCATATGTTTAACTTGTTCGGTGACCACCTGGGGAAGAGAGATAAAATGTATCCTCACAGTGCATCAGTGATTGACTAAAGACCTCAACAGATGAAGTGACAGAGGGCACAGGGAGCTTCAATAAAGGCAAACTTTTGTACCCAGTGGCAAGAAAAATCCACAGAATTGTACAGGCTACTGAATTCTGTGGGAAGAAAAAAGAAAAAAAAACTCATGAGGATGATGGTGGAAATCAAGCTAAACTTGAGGCAACAGTGCATCCTTGCAGTGGTGGAGAGTTCTTCCTGGAGATGTCATTCTCACAAGGTGCAACAAGAGAAAAAAATGTCACCATCAGAGTAGGCACCCAGGAATACTATGGAAACTCTATCCTCAGAAATTTAAGAAATATTTCACTGGCCAAGTCATTTCATGAGCAAAATGATATAACTTTGGCAGTAGTTCAGGTCTGCACAGAAGGTGAGACCGGGTGACTTGTTGAGCTTCCTTCTAACCAAAACTTCCTTGTGATTCCTTCAGACTGAATTCCAATTCCAACCATGGTATGCTTAGTATTGGAACCTCTGTTACACTAAGTAATGCAGGACCAATTTCTATCAGAGAAAATCAGTAAGGTGTAAGGGTGGTAAAAGCTGGGCTATGTGGCTTCCTACTCATTCTTCATGGGTTATGAAATGCATAAAATGCCAGATGTTGTGTGTAAGTGTGATTTACCCAAGGTCATGTAAGTTGTATGAGAGATCTGAAAACTGAACTAAACAGAAGTTTCCAGCCAGCTCACTGATTAATCAGCTATCCATTACCATTATGGTAACTGCAGCTCCTACAGACATGCACCTGTTGAACTGATGCTTTCCATCTGCACATTTATACATACATATATTTGGGTTTTTTTAGTGGATGAATGAGAATTATAAATATGAATGATAAATCCTCATGTTATACCAAATTCTTCTTTGAGTATATATTTATGTTCTTGACTAAAGTTAACAGCATAACAATTCACTCATGCCCACTTCAGCAGATATCTGTTATTTTGGTTCAGCAAACTAAAATGATCTTGGCAGTAGATTAAAAAAAAACTTTGATCAAGTAACAAAGAACCATTGTTCATCATTTTATAGCTGCAGAGGAAAATAAGACCTTCCTTCCTTCCCTCCTTCCCTCCTTCTTCCCTTCCCCCCTTCCCCCCTTCCTCCCTTCCTCCCTCTCTCCTTCCCTTCCTCCCTCCCTTCCTCCTTCCCTCTCTTCCTCCCTTCTTTCCTTCCTCCTTCCCTCCCTTCCTTCCTTCCTCCTTCCCTCCCTTCCTTCATTCCTTCCTTCATTTCTGTCATTTTTTTTTAGGAAAATGGCCAATTTTATTGAAATGTAAGGGACAGTAATTGCTAGACTAGAATGGAAAGGTGGTGAACTAGTAGTCCACAGTGAAAAGAAGTCATGGAAAGGCCTAACATTTAGAGGGAAAAAGGCATTCCAGTACTCCAAGCAAAAGGCTCTAGGACCTTTTCAGAAACAATTACTTTACTGGCAGTGTCTGTGAGCTGCTGTCTACAGAGACATACTCATCCATTGAGCGAAATACTGAGAAGTCACTTTATTACCATATAAATATTTGGAGTTTCTTAATTTCTGTTATTCTAAATCAAAGAGATTTTATTAAATTCAAAATACTCAGTGATTTTTCTCCATACAGGTGATCAAACCTTTTGATGCAAAGACTCCATTTCATAACAAAACTTTCATTTGGCCATTCCAGAGAAGGCAAATGTTTTGCTCTTCATATGTAGAGCAGCATAACAGAAGCTGGAATCACACAATTAGATTTGTTGGCTCTGTGCATTTCAGATCAGCTTTAACTCTGTCATCTACACAATTCTGGCAACACCACCTGCAGTCTTGTCTCTAAACTCATCCTTACCCAGAGAAATGTGGTCAGAAATTAATAAGAATTTGGAAATACCACAGTTAATGAAAGTAAAGTGCATTAATCACAGGTTACCATAGATACCACAGGATCTCAGGACAGCTGGACCTGGCCAGGAGTTCTGAGTGTCTGCAATTCAGTCCCATAGCAGTCTCAGTGCTGAGGCCAGGCTGGGCAGCTCAGAGTTGAGCGTGGCTGAGGCTAGAAAGCCTGAGGATGAAGCCAAAATATGGTCTCATGGTCCCTCCAGGGGCTCTCTTCAGGGCATATGGCCCCAAGGTCCCATTATTTTTGGCTGTTGCTTTGCATTTCCACATCACCAAATATCCTAGAATATCTGGCGTGGTGATTGTACATCAGGGTAATTTCACCACAACATGTGATTATGGTGGAAATAACTAAGAAGAAAAGATTAAGAATCAATGAGGAGAATTCTCATCTGAAAAGCAGATTATATAATTTCTATCTATGCACATCTGTAAAAGATAATTTCTGATCTTTTAGATGTCAAAATTTAGGCCATGATGTCTTTTAGACATCTTTTAGATAACAATTATCACTGTCCAGGGAAAGACATTCCTTTCTCACCCCTTGTTTTGACACTTAAAGCAATCGGTTTTCCAAACATTATTCTGTGAAATCCAAATCTTTGGTCTCAAATATTCCATGTCCAAACTCACTCTACTGCTTCAGTCCAAAAGGAGATGACAGAGAACGTGATGACGGTAAGTTCCAATTTCACTTTGAGAAAGAATGTGAGCTTTTTTTTTTTTCCTCTGGCTTGAGGATAACAAAATCTTACTGAGAATAAAATTTCAGAAGTAAAAGCCACTATGATTTACTGCTGTTTTAACTATAGAAAAAGCATAGCAGTGAAGAAATATTATTTTCTGTACATAGTCTTCAAATGCTATTTGTGGGATGGTCTTTGATGATGGGTCTTTTCCACGTCCATTTTCTACTTTATACTTGTAACCCGAAAAGAAATGCAGTTCACCAGCAAGCATAGAATAATCCTCTCAGTTTAAATCTTAGAGCTACTAATTCCAGATCTGGCGTTCTAACTGAATTAGGTTAGATAGATGACCACAGCAAAGCCATGAACTCCTGCTACTGTGCAATCTTTGGCGTTTCTTTTCTGCCAGAGTAAATCACTGTAGAGAACATCAAAACATATTTGAAAGAGAGTCCTTTGGGAGTACTTTTTTTTTTTTTTTTAATTTTCTGAATATTATTTTTAAGTATTTGAAGTGATTATTTCATAAATACTAGTTCAGCTCATGGTACAAATTAATATTTCATTCTTGTTCTTCAGATTTATGAATTCTTTTCAATTTAGTTATCAAAACCAAAATTCTACACACGAAATATTTTAAAAGTTGCATTACTTAATAAACTACTGTCAAGGTTTTATATTCCAAAGATGATCTTCAGTTTTATAATCATTACCTGCAATGGAAAAATCATCTAAACTCATTTTAAAGAAAATGTATAGCCTCTGACAAAACAAGTTATAGTAATAAGAATTAATATCAGTGTATTTTGTGCTTTCCCAAGTGTAGGTAGTATAAAGGAACACATTTGTATTTCTGAAAGAACTCCTGACATGAGAACATACAACTCCCTAATGTTTACATTTTTTTAATCACACCTGCAAGACATCCATTATCAGCTTTTAAATCTCTTATTTTAAGTTACTTGGAATCAGTCTAAATTTCAGAGAAATATGTATTAATTTTTCAGAACAATTCCACACCATTGTGGGTAAAATGAAAGAGTGAAGCTACACTCCTGACAAAAATGGAAGCTGACTTAAAGCAGTCAGTGAAACTGCTTACAAGATTCTGGATTATAGAATTATTTATTATAAAGTACATTTTGTTCAGAACTACCCCTGCCAACAGTTTGAGAATCGTGGGCCTGATTCCCAAAAACTTCATTATCCTAAAAGTTTATTTTAGCTAATTTAATTGAAATTTCAGTGATCACATTGTGTGTCTGCCAGTCTCTCAGAATAACTTTTGGATGCTATCTAATTTTAATCAAGACCTCAGAAGTATTGGGGTCTCAAAAATATTAAGGCCTGCAAATGGCAATAAATGAAAATTGCTAATGGTGGGGCCAATTTTGGAAAGGCAGGGGCACATCACCTCTCCTGTTTATGTTGCCCAGTAGCAACAGTTGCCAGTCACCATTTTCACAACTTTGAGTCAGTCAGGGAATGTTGCTGCTTGCCCCAGCAGCATTTTGAAGAGACAGGTAAAGCAAAGGAGGTTCTTGAGGAGGAACAATATCCGTTCCTATTATAAGAAAGCTAAAGGACTTGTCCTGACAGATTGAAAAAGGCAACAAGGGGAATGGAGTAGTTGCAGGGAATTAAGATTGTTAAAATGGAGAGGCAAGAAATGTGACCCAAGTATCCACAAGAAAATAGGCCTCCTCCTTTCTGCTGTTCACAGAACAATGTGTTTTAAGAGTGGGCTTTTACTATTAAATTTTTCTTGTGCTGGATCCTCAGGCTACCTTGGAGTCAATTATTTCAGCACTCCTGTGATGGCGGGAACAGTGGGAACTTAACTTATTTTTCATTGACAGTCTGCGTTCTCACAGTGACAGGAAATGGAGCTAAAAAAATTAGTTCAAGATATGTGATATAAACAAGTAAATAATAGAAAACAAGGTTAGAAGAATCTTGATTATGCTAGATAAGCTATGTCTAAATTGTTCCTAACAAATTCTTGCCTGCTGTACTTTTTAAAAACCTCCAATGATAAAGCTGCAAAAGCTTTTCAGGGTGCTGTGTTCCAGTGCTGCACTGTTTTTACACAAATACTACCAGCTATTCCTGAACAGTTAGTTGGCACTGTCAGTATTAAGTATTAGTTGCTGCTACTTGAGAAAAGCTGGAATATCTGTATTTATATAAAAAGATAAAAACAAAGCAGTATCACAAAAATCGTCAAAGCCCAAATTACATCATTATTATGACAGAATATTGTACAGTTCCAATTTTATGCCTATGTTGGGCTAACACAATAGCCAACAAGGCACACATTACTTCTACCTTCAGTACAGTCAGACAATGTTCATACACCTACAAAGCAATTAAAGCATTAATGTTTGCAGGACAAGCAATGTAAGGATTATATGAACTAATGCTGACTAACAAGACAGACAGAAGTCAAGACAGACAGACTGCTTATCTTTTGTAATTTGTTTCTCCTAATCCTGAGAAATAAATTAAGTACACAAATTAAGCACCTTTTATGGACAACTTAGAGAAATATAAGATCTATGTTCTTACTTACAAAATTATGATTTTCATTTACCTAAGTTTGGATCACACTAGGAGGAAAGAAATTTATTAAGCCACCAAATAAAATGAAAATTTTTACAGAAACTTGGATCTGGCAAAATTAATACAGAAAAGAGATGGTCATCAAGATCTTACCGTGATTTCTTCAGCTATACAAACAACTCAAATGTGATATACTTTTTTTTCAGCTACTGCTAAGTAAAATAGTTCTTAAATGGAGAATCTGCATGGATTCACTTGAATTTTAGAAGAATCTTGATTGAAAAAATATTTAGAATTTAATACCATCATATTTGTTGCTACATATTCTGGACAGATGCTAGCTGACACCTTTCTATAGAAAACATAAAAGCTTATTCAGAGACATCTTCTAGATGTCACTTATTTCAGCTTCCTAGCCCAGTTTTGTTCTCTGCTTACAATTAAGAGTTTTTAGTCATCTGACCCTTTGTCATTTTTTCAACATAGTCACCACTGTTAGCCAATTCACACGGATGAGCTGGTCAAGCAGTCTTCATTACCTGGTGTGACAGCTGTACATGGCCATCCAGAACTTCTCTTTCATATTACTGTCACTACTGTTGAAATGCACCATCCACCACCTCACTGTGCTCACATCCTCTATTTGGTCTCTATAACCATTCAGCAAGTATGAGTGGATGTCAGTGGGTCTCATTTTTTCCACATGGAGGAATTCAGTGACACACCTTTGTTTCATATACACCAGGTCAGATTCCACTCTGCCAGATTTCCCTTCTTCTGTCATCAGTTGTATGGAGCAAAATGTAAAGGTGTATTGGTGGGAAGGTTCAATCACTATTGCCATCCCATTTAGATCTAATTACTTTAGTGCAGGGAAGATATACCCTAGTAAAGCACAATTCTAATAGCTGTAAAACGGTCTGAAAGCAGCAAGATTCAAAAGAAGCTCTCCTTAAAGGTTAAACGTATAGATCTCAGGATTTTGCTATATTTTCAGTTACCTCCCAAAGATGCTCAGAGCATGAAGGATAAAAAATTTAAAAAAAAAAAAAAAAAAGTAGACAGTCATTTTGTCCTTGAGAGACCTTGTGAATTACCCAATCCAGACAGCCCTGACCGTTTGGATTGGTCAGCATAAGAGGAATAAAGTCTTCATGACTGTTTCTCTCTAGGACAGAGATATTACCATCAACCTTCCCTTAGGGTCTCTCCATAGGGATGAGCACAAGTAAGCTGCAAAACCAGTTTTTCTAGAAAGGCCCACTAAATAAAGAGGCCAATAGGAGGTCAGGAATTGCTGGTAGCTAATTTATTAAAGTATTCTCAATTCCGGTTTTGTAAAAGCCTAAGCAATTACTAAAAATACATGATTTTAAATCTAACTATAAAATAATGGAATTATATAAAGAACAGTTGGGAGCAACCCTGAGAAAATCAGTTAACACAGCCCTGTAGGAGAAATTATCCCTATATCATTCATAACAGATACATGGCTAAGCTGTTTTTAATATCTCTAGCAATTAAGATTTTTACAACCTCTGCAGATGTCTGCTCATAGTACACAAAGCTGTATTTTTGACAAGCACTATTGCTTACCTGATAATTAGAAAATGTTTCCTAATATCTAATTTGATCTTCTCTTCCTTAAAACAACAGTTTTAAGTTGTTTAACAGTTTTAAGAGGTCCAAAGACTTAGAAAAGAGCTTATCCTCTCAACCTTTTATCACACTTTTATTCACGTAAAGTCTGTTACCTCAGCCTGACCATTTCCCATTCTGTGTGTTATACAGGTTCTATTCTTTCAGTGTTTCCCCAAAATCTATCTTCACAAGAAAATCTCCTGGACTCTCTCCAGCTGCTTCACATATTTCTCAAGGTGTAAGGACCACAACAAACAGTTTGGTCATACAGATCTGAGAGGAGAAGACATCCCATGGGCTGTTTTTCTAAGCATACTTCCCCATGTTAATATCTGTGCAAGATTACTAACTCATGTTCTGCTTATTTTCTACCATAAAGCCCAGATTCTATCTCAAATAACAGATATTTCATCTTTTTCTCTCTCTCTCTCTTTTTTTTTTCCTGTGTTCTCATTGAGATTAATTTTGTTTTTTTTTTCCACACAAATTTGCAGTCTTTATTCCCTCTTCTCTTTAAATATTACCTAAAAAATGTCATAAATTTACTTGCAACCTCCAAGCAAGTGTGTTATCTTGCATGCACATTATAATAAGTTTTCCCTTCTTTGCTTGTCCTTCATGAGCCTACTGTAAAAATTTAAGTTCATCTTCCAGTCAAATGAATTATCCCATCTCTGTTATGCCTGCTCCATCACAACAGTGATGAGACTAGGTTTCTCACATTAATATATTAGGTGCCTATATGATATCTATGCTATTTAATATAAAAATCATTAGTGAATTGATCAATTATTTCTGTTTTTAATCCTATTAAGAATAATATTAACAACTTAGTAGATACTAAAAGTAATTTTTTGTTTCTAGGCTTACATCTGCAAAGATCTTGCCATCTATCACTTCCAGACAAGATGGTATCCTTCACACCCAGATGAAAAGAAAACATTCTAGGATAATCTAGACTGGCAAGATAACATCTCACTTTGGGTGAATTTCCCTTTGTCAGTGGATCTTTGATCTTAATTTCCTGCTGAAGGGACTTGTTCTTAATGAACTTTAAGGAGTCAGAATTTGGATTTGGTTACAAAGAAAGTAATTACACTTATATGTGTCAGTTAGTTACTTACATAAATGATGGGTTACGTGACTACCTGTTCATTTGCACGCACAATTACCCAAACCAATTAAGCAAGCATGAAATTTAATGTGCAAATTGGGAGTGCAATCAGGCATTTAGCTACCTCACGCTTAATTGGGCATACTTCGTTTAGAAAATTATTCTCCTTATTTTCTGCTTACTTTTGTATTTTTGGGTGAAGGCTCTACAATCATTTTTTTATAGTTATCAAATCAAACAAAGGGGAATCACACTTGTTCATAAAGTACATACACAGTAACATCACCTATATTGTTTTCAGTTCAACCTTGTCAGAAAACTTGTACAAGGCTCTACCAGTGTTACTATAAATAGGTTTATAGACTCCATTTCACAGCAATCTATTAAACTCATGAAAATAACTCAGCACCAATTCAGCATTATGCAGAGTTTATGACTGAGTGTTCTTTCAGACCTGGGACTCATAGATTCTATTACATACAAATAGACCTGTATGGTATGAAGCTATGTTTTTAACTAGGATGGCATTTAACTCACTGAGAACCAGACATTCTGTGACAAGCAAACACAGATGTTTGTGGATGTTTGTAGATTTACGTGCATAAACGCCAGCTGGGTAATCACAGATCAAGTATCTGCACACACATATACTTACATTCCAAGTGAATATAAACATGGGCAAACAACTGATGTAAGTATAAGGATTCACTTCTAAATCAGAGATGAGCCAGTATTTGGGGGACAGTACTAGCTTCTACATTCAGGTTAGTCAGAGCTAAAGTGTCTGAAAATAGCTGAAGAATATGATTGAAAAATGAAGAATGAAAATATGTTTGAATTTCATTTGAACATATGTCTATGGGACCAGATGGAAGTCATTCAATTGTATTGAAGAAGTTGACAGAAATGCTCACCAAGCTACTTTTAATAATTTGCCAGCTGTTCTAACTTACCAGGGAGGTCTCAGTTGACTGGATGTGAGCGGATGTATCTCCAATCTACAAGAAGGGCAGGAAGGCAGATCCAGAGAACTAAAGGCATATCAGTCCAACTTCCATACCAGGGAAGTTCATGGAACATATCATCTTGAATGACATCACACAGTATTCATAGGATAATCAAATGATTGGATGCAGCCACTGGGGTCTATGAAAGGCAGGTCCTGCCTGACTAGCCTTATCTCCTATGATAAGATAACCTAGTGAGTAGAGGGAAAGGTTGTGAATGTTGTTTACCTGGATTTTAGTCAAGCATTTAGACAAGCATGTTTCCTGCTGTGTTTTCCTGGAAAAAACTGTCTGCTTGTGGCTTAGACAGGTGTAAGGTTTACTGAGTTAAGAATCGGCTGTAAGGCCAGGCTAAAAGAGTTCCAGTGAATGAAGTTCATAATATCCAATCTGAACCTCCTCTGACATAAATTGAGGCCATTTTCTCTTGTCCTGTTGCTAGTTACCCAGGAGAAGAAGCAAAACACCATGGAAAACTTTGCAGAGGCTAGATTTATGGGTCAAGTCCAATAGAAAGCCATTCAACAAGTCTCAGTATTAGGTACTCTACTTGGGTCATAACAATTCTATGTAGTGGTAGTGGCTTGGGGAATTGTGACTGAAAAGTTGCCTGACAGAAAAGAAGCTTGGAGTGATGGTAAAAATCCAGCAGTGTGTTTAGGTGACCAAGAAGGCCAACAGCATCTGGCCTGCATGGACATAGTGTGACCACTAATTGCCCCTTTGAATTCTTGAATACTGTGCTCAGTTTGGGGCCACTCACTACAAGAGGGATGTTGAGTTGTTCAAGAGTGTGCAAAGAGAAGGGAAGAAGCCGGTGAAGGAACTGAAAACAAGACATATGAGGAACAGCTGAGAGAACTAGAGTTGTTTAGTCTGGAAAAGAAGATACTAAGGAGAAACCTCCTGTCCCTCTAAAGCAACATGAAAAGAGTTGCAGCAAGGAGAATGTCAGTCTCTTTTCTCAGGTGACAAGTGATAGGGCATGATGAAATGGTCTCAAACTTTGCTAGAGGTTTATATTCAGTATCAGGAAGAATTTCTTCATGGAGAGGGTGATCAAGCATGGAACAGTCTACCTGGGGAACTGGTGGAGTCTCAGCCCCTGGAGGCTGTGTAGAAGTTGCACTGTGGGAAAAGACTGACAGAACTCAACAGAGCAGGTCCCCCTCCTCTTTTGTCCACAGTGCATTAAGGCCTCTCTCACAAATTGTAATAAACAGTTTGAATAGCAAGAATATTCAGGGAGGAAACTGCTAGTGAGAGAGAAGCAAGAGAAAGTATCTTCATTTCCTTCTATTGCAGATGCTACACCTGACATTCTTTCACTTATTCATTGTAGGTGGCAAAGGAATTAGTTGAAAGGAGGTAACTCCTGAATTACGCTCCTGGCTCTCAGTTCTTAATTTCCTTAGAGAAATTAGCTGTAAAAAGATATTTAAATTCTTTTCTCTTTAGAAGAAGTTTTGATTCAAATTCTTTAACTCCATCCACATGGTGATTTTACCTCTGTTTTTTCTTGATTAGATTTTTAACTCACTTGATAAAATTGGCAATTTTGCCTTTCATAAGGTGTTTGATTTAGTACCACATGTGAGTTTTATTATAAAATTAGTCTTTTATAAGCCAATAAAGAACACATTATGTGTATTAAGAATCACTAATTGGCAGATGCCCAAATGCAGCTGTCAATGGAGAATCATCAAATGAGGAATATTCTAACAATGATCCCTTTGCAGAGATTAATTCAATAATGTTTTATTAACGCTCTGAAAGAAAACACAATATTACTGCTAGAAGCATTTGTTGATAACACAGAGCTTGTCAAAGTGGCAGATAGTAATGATGAAGACACACAACTTGTCAGTCTGGGTGCACTCAAAAAAAATAAACTTTTTAAATGCCAAGTATCTAGGCTGAAGCATCTGGACCATGCCTCTCAAATTAAATACTGCATATAGAACAGGCAGTCTGTGAGAACCACACTGAGAAAACTACTGAGCAGGAACTTCCAGTGTGATAATGTGGTAAAAGAGAGATAACAAAGTCACTGCAAGTGTGTAAATAGTGGAATAGAAGCTGGGGATAAGAGCATACCTCTGTAAGGGACACAGATAAGGCCAGCACAGGAATGCTAGAGGAGAAGCTTCCAAGAATTGTCACAGCCTAAACACACAGATACCTTGCTCACTGCCATTCTTCATTGCATCCATCTCTTTTCTATGTGTAGCACCCAGTGGACAAAAGTATGAGCTGTTTCAGAAGAAGTGAAGTGCCATACAGGACCACCAGACAGCACAACATTGCTATGCTCACAGCCAATTTTCCTTTGCCCTTTGCCTTCTTTGCTAACAGTGTTGCTTAGCACTCTCACACGTGTGTGGTGCTGAGAATTAGTTGAAAGGAGGTTACTCCTGAATTATGCTCCTGGCTCTCAGTTCTTAAGAGAGTCTCAGCACTCTCACTCAGTGTGGTGACAAGTGCATGGTCCCATATCCTGTATCCTTGCTTCTATTCAGCTCAATCTGGTGCACAAGATAAAGATGGGAAACTTGTTTCTCCTCAATATTAAGAGAGTGGGAAATAGACATGTTTCTTAGGAGTAAGACCTCCTCGGTTGTTTGTTGATTTCTTTTTTTTTTTTTTAATTGAAGTGTTGCACAAGATTCCCATCAGCCAAAATTCTATGGATCCTGAGAAGATTTAAGAGCCCTCCTTGGGGTTGTGCTCAGTCTCCTGATCCTTTACCTATACAGTCAGACTAAAAATGACATTTCGTCAGCAGGACTCAACTTGTTGATTCCATGACAACTGGAGAAGTACTCTTAATTCTACTCAAAATATCTGTGGAAATGAAGTGATGTATGGCTGCATGTTTCTGGGCTCTTGGACAGATATAAATCAATTAAATATGCATTTTTTTCAGTTAGATAAACCTTTTCAAACACATTAAACTACTTATTTCCTTAAAATAAATATTTATGTTTATATAGTAAAACAATAAAATAAACGTTTACTACAAATCTTCAAATAAACAATTAAACTTTTTAAGAGAAACTGATATCCACCTTTCTTCTTGGCTTATGACTAACACAATAAATGACATATCTTACAGGTTTTTGCTTTAAATAAATGTTTCCATTCCTTAACATGTTATTCAGACTACATAACTGAAATAAGCATACATACACTATGATTATTGGTTTAAAACATTACAAGTTATTCAATACATATCTACTGTTCAGTATCCTTGGAGTAAAAATATTTCTGAAGATCAGCCTTCTCAGAAAATGCAGGAATGTCTTATAAGGTCTTCCGATGTTCACACTTCCTAATTAACTAATTAGACTTCTTAGACAAACATTTCAGTATCATACATAAATACATTACATGATTAATTGCTCTTGTTACTCTACTGACAGGAAATATGCTCCTTTCTCCCAGTAAATTAAAATGTATATTTAATTCTCCCCCAGTACTTGCCTAAAAACATAGCTGCTTTCTGCTTCTGTAAGTATTGTTTAGAACAATCTTAGTAAATATCAACATAAATACTATATTAAACATTGGCAAATATCAAAATGTGTTCAGTGCTAATTTCCTCCTTCATATCCCTGGATCTGATGGGAAGATCATTTCAGGTCGTCCCCACACCAGGAAAAAAATCTAACTCCTGACCAGCTCCTGTGTGAGAGCAAACACATATCTTCACACTAAAGCACTCAGGCTATGATGTCAATGGCTTACGGGCTGGTTTGGCCCAGCTCTGTGATTAGCAGGGCAGAGGGATTTTGCAAATTCCGCTCCTCCAGAAAAGGGAACAGGGGACCCCAAAATAACCAAAAACAGCGGCAACGATTTGAGGAGAAACAAACTAATTTACTAAACAGAGTATTGGAATGCAAGATAACACACCATAATACAATATAATTAAATTGAAGCTAATAAATCAAATATAATGAGAGAGAGAATGTCTGAAAGGTGGATAGGCCTCACCACAACGCTGAGGTGAGACGTGCAATCCAGTTGAGCAGCAGGGAGACGAAAGAAGAGCAGATGAAGAAAAGGAGTGGAAGAAGAAGAGCGCATAAGGAGACCTTGCCAGGAGTTATATCTCCTCTCGACCGCAAAGCCCCCTGCAGAATGTAGTTCTTCTTCACTTCCAAACAGGTACCCGGAACTTGAGCATTAGCAGTTGAATTCCCAGTGCACTACATGATGTTATGATGTGGAATACCAATAACCAAAAATCATAAAACCATGACAACACATACCTTCACACTAAAGCACTCAGTCAGGCTATGATTAATATGCATCTTTATATAAGAATTTACTCACAGTAGCAGTACAGTCAATTCATGTATTTTAGAGATGCCAGCCATCCTAAATCATTGGTAAATGCAAGTCCAGGGAATCAGAGAGTGATGCAGAATCAATCAATGAGGTGTAATAGATTGCTATGATTAACCTTGTCTAATAGATTCCTGTGGAAGGATTGATTGATTTCCAATCTTTTCCAATTTCTTATGACAGGGAAGCTACCACCTGTGTCTTTTAAGAAGAAAGTCTGAAATTTATAAAACTAGTTTCTGCACAGCATTTTCTTTTCCTGCTGCAAACTCTTTAAATTGCCTTTTAACCATTATTGATAGCATTTCTTTTTTGTTCATTAACATTAGTCATTGTTCATTAACATTAACATTAGAACTAGAACAGAACTCTCTGAATTAAAGAAAACAAAACAAAACAAAACAAAAAAAGTTCAAACTTGCATAGTAATCGTTGCTACTATCCACCTCTCCATGAAAATGTGACAGAAGAAAATGGTACAATTTGTACACAAAAGAATAGACAAAGCATGGCTGAAGGTAGTACTGTGATACACTTGAAAGCAAGAGCTATTGAATGAGTTACAAGCACAAACAGTTCTTGAGAAGACAGAAAGAAGGTTTTTTAAAATTGCTAGAAAGAATGAGCTGCCATTTTGCACTAAACTTGGGCCTCGGAATATCCTGATTTCTAGTGAAACAGATATTGCCTGGTCACACTTAATTGCAGGCTCCCAAATCTACAGATGGTACTCATTCTGAAAAGCAGCCACATTTGGGTATACAGCAATACATAGGCTTTGGCTCTGCACATGAAGCCAGTCTCTTCTGAAGGAGAGCAATCTCCAACTTCCCATGTCTGACTGCACAGCTAGCAACAACTCAACACCCTGCCTCAAATTGCAGGTATGCAGGTGCACTTGTGTTAAATGAGAGATTTTAACATTAGAATAGAACTCAAACCCACATAATAAGATAGATATCCTAGTACTTTAAATGCTTAGCTCTCATATCTGACTTTCCTTCTGCTCTTTTGCCTCTTTTACAGTCAGTATATAAGAGGATATTCGTCCTTTAAAATTATGCAACAAGCTACTATGAAAAAATTTTCTGCAAGTAATAATCCTACCTGCACTGACTGTTGTTCCAAGAACGAGAGCTGCATTTCCGTTCTCTGTTCTCATGAGTCAGTGTTCAGCCACTGCTCAAACTCACTAAGTTATTGCTTAGAGCAGAGGCTAAGTTATTTATACCACCCAACAAAAGCAACCAGAATCTCATACTGAAGGTTTCCTGCAGTTTACACAACAAGAGAATAACCCAAAATGTAAATAAAATGAGAATAATCCAAAAATGTAAAAGGGTGTGTTCTAATTACACCACTTAAAACAGCTCAGGATCTCTGGGTTACGGTATCCTCTTAGCAAAAGGGACTGGGAGAGCTCAGAGTAAAGACTCCAAGCAGAAAGCCTGAATCTGCATTGCTGTTTCAGTAGAAGCTGAGTTTTTCAAGAATTTGATTGACCTCAGAAAATCAAGTTTCAAGATTTATAGGCAGTGAGTCCTTAGATCTGGTACAGTTGCCTATGATTTCAAGGTTGTTTTGTTTTTGTTGCTGTTTATTTTAAGAAAGAAGAAAAAAATTCAAAGTATGGTATACATACATCCCAAAAGCTTGTTTACTTTTCAGTATATACAGAATGTGCTAAGAGTCACTTTCTTTTAAGATCCACTGCAGTGTGGAAAGACCAAGCCTGCATGCCTCACACTTCTGAAAACTTTAATATTCATCATCATTAACAACAACTTGGAAAAAGTTTGAGCCATAATTTCATACATTTCTTTTTCTTTGCTCCTGAAGAGTAGACTGAGTACATTTCATTATACTAGTCAACATGTCTTTTGTGCAGGAAATGGGAACACATATACACAGCATCTCTTCAAAGATTAAGGTCTTGATTAAATATATTATATTAAGCAAGCATTTTCCTTTTGGAGACTTACATTTTCATGACAAGTAAATGTTGTGAAATGGCTTACTCTCAGCATTCAATAATTTAAGAAGGAAACATTCTATTTTCTATACTGATTCTGTGCAGCATGTAAGCAATTTCAGTTTCCCAATATGCTTCTCCTGCCAGTAATGCCAACAGTTTTCCCTAGACAGGATAACTAATGCCTTAGAAGTAATTTTTTTTCTTAGTGACTAGAGCATGTATGGCTAACTCACATGTAGCTCAAATTTGGTCAAATGTATTCCAATTACTTTGACTAAAATTATCATCTCTGGCTGTTTTTGATGTACATTCTCCTTCAGATAAGTAACCTGTAGCTGTACCATTACATCCAAATAAATCACACCATGTCTGCAGGTAGTTCCCTTCAAAATTAACAGTGCAAAACATAACATTTGGAGTCTAGATTATGTAAAGAACCCTGTCTCAGGATAGATGGAGTGTCTTCAAAATGCTGTAGTACATTTAATTTGGCTGACGGAGGAGGAGCAATGAGCAATTTAAGCATAATGAAGAAGAAATAATTGCCTATTATATTTGCAGAGAGACATTAAGGGAAGATTGCCAACTTGGAAAAAAATATATATAGTTAAAGGTATAGGTATAATCATAAACATATATACAGATATACATTGGGAAGATGTAATTCACTGGGGATAAGGAAAACATTTAGGTGAAAAATAAGCAAAAAAAACCAAAGACTTCCTGAAAAGAGTCCAGTGGAGGACCTGGAGCATCTACCCTATGAGGAAAGCCTGAGTGACCTGGGTCTGCTCAGCCTTGAGAAAAGAAGACTCAGAGCAGACCTGATCAATGTCTATAAATATCTAAAGTGCAATAGGCAAAGGGACAGGGCTAGACTCTTTTCAGTAGTGTGTGGAGAGAGGACAAGGGGAAGCAGCCATAAACTGGAGCATAGGAAGTTCCTCACAACTATGCATAAGAACTTCTTCAAGGTAAAGGTGATGGAGCACTGGAACAAACTGCCCGGGGAGGTTGTGGAGTCTCCTGTGCAGACATTCAAGACCCTGGACACCTATCTGTGCAACCTGGTCTAGGGAGCCTGCTTTGGTGGGGGGGGAGGGGGTGGACTAGATGATCTTTAGAGGTCCCTTCCAGCCCCAACAATTCTGTGACTCTGTGATTCTGTAATATTTCATGGATGTGTCCTTGTCCATCTAGGCCTGATTGAAGTCCTGCCTGGTCTTTTCCAACAATGGGCAGGTGCAGATGCTCAGGAAGGATATATGAATGCTGCAAGCAGGCAATTGTGTTCCCTTGATGAACTGCACATATTCTTGTATCTCAAGAACTCCCTGAGTCAGTGGCTATACATTTTTTTAGCCTATAATGACCTTATAGAAATAATTATTTTATGAAAACGTCTTTTGAAGTCATTTATACTTTCAGCACCTACAGTGCCATGCGGCAATGAAGGACAGATTTGAATTACAGGTCACATGAAGACACACCTTCTTTTGTGTGTTCCAAATGTGCTTACAGATCATTTTGGGTGGTGACTCTTTGTTCTTATATTTAAAAATAGAAAAATAAAGCTATTCAGTTTCTCCAAGCCATTCATGAGTTTGTATGCCTCAAACCCCACAGGCTATTTTCTGTGCATAACTGTCCTATTGCATTTATTCCCCATGTGCAGATACTGTTACATCATCTTTGTTATCCCTCTCAGTGAACTTTTAGTTTTATTATGTCCTCTGTGCAAGCCAACTTATAAATGTCCTTTCTAGACTGACTGTTGATGGCGGTCATTAGCACTGCAAAGGGATGACAATCTCTTTTGTAAATAATGCACCAGCATGTGGTGTGCTCTTTGCTAATATATAAAATCAATTTATATAGTTGATTTTCATTTGATTAACTGATCAGAAAAGAAAGGGGGCCCTTACACATGTGAATTACATGCATTTTATGTGTATCCTAATGCTCTCCCAGCTTGAACTCAACTTGGCCACTGGGGTAAAAAGGAACAAGAAATTTTTTTACAAATATAATAACAGTAAGAGAAGAATCAAGAAGAATCTCTATTCTTTAATGGATGTAGCTGGGAACGTGACCACTAAAGATAAGGAGAAGGCTGAGGTTCTCAATGCCTTCTTTATGTCTGTCTTTAAAAGTCACACCAGGTATCCTCAAGGTACTCTACTCTTTGACCTGGTTTTTCTCAGTTGGGAAGGGAGCAGACTAAACCCCCATGATTCAGGAGGACACAGAGACCTACTATTCCACCCAGACTGCCACAAGTCCATGGGGCCAGATGAGATCCATCCGAGAGTTCTGAGGGAACTGGTAAAGGTGATAGCTGAGCTGTTTTCCATAATCTATCAGTGTTCCTGGCCAACTGGAGAAGTCCCAGAAGACTGGAGACTTGCCAATGTGACTCTCAACTACAAGAAGGGTCGCAAGGAGGATGTGGAGAACTACATGCTTGTCAGCCTGACCTCAGTGCCAGGGAAGTTTATGGAGCAGATTGTCCTGAGGAAGATCACATGGCATGTGTGGGACAACAAAGAGATCAGGCCTAGCCAGCATGGGTTCACAAGACCAGGTCCTGCTTGATCAACCTGATCTCCTTCTATGATCTAGCAACTTGCCTGGTAGATGAGGGAAAAGGCTGTTGATCTGGTCTACCTTCAGCAAAGCCTTTGACACTCCCTCCCACAGTATTCTCATGCAGAAGCTGGCAGCCCATGGCTGGGACAGGTACATTCTTTGCTGCATATGGACCTGGCTGGAGGACCAGATCCAGAGAGTGGTGGTGAATGGAGTTAAGTCCAGCTGGTGACTGGTCACTAGTGGTGATCCCCCAAGGTCAAGGACCCAGTCATTTTCAATATCTTTACTGCTGATCTGCATGAGGGCACTGAGTAAATTTGCAGATAACACCAGTTTCTGATTATCTCTGTTACTGAACTTCTATATGAAATTCAAATAGCATTAAATTAAGCACCACTGCCCTGCTCTGGAAAAATGTACGTCATGGTTATAAGTGTTATGCAAGTAATAAAGCAGAAGGTTGAGTTACTTAAATCTATAGAGCAGGTGCAGGCATGAGTTCATGCATTCTAGTTCAGGAAATCAGCAAGTAAGTAACTTACAGCATTCTTTTTATTCTCTAATCTTTGTTGGATACATTAGTGAAAAGAACTTATATGTTTACTGCCTTTGATTTCTCTTGACAGAAATTGAACAATAGAGCAGCTTCAATCTAAGAATTCCTTTTCCATGGGAAATTGTGTTAGTTTCAATTCATTCCAACATAACCAAACCAAATACGATCTGAGGTTGCCTTCAAAAAATTTAATGTTAGTCATTCAGGCTCATTAATAATATCATTTTAATACTGGTAATCAGAATAGCAGTTTCAATAAAAAATAAAATCATTTTAATGACTTTAGCTACATACGTCATGAAATCATTTTAAAATTAAAGACATTTTGAAAAGGAAAACCAAAGGCTAATATCATTTTATTCAAAATGCTCTTGCACATAAAAACTGCAAACTAGAATACTGAAATCAACACCAGTAATACTATAAGCCTGCGGAAGTTTTGTCACAACATAAAAAGTTCCTTTGGGAAACTGAGCTCAAGAACGCTGACAGTTACATTCTCTGCCTTTCCAAAATGATTTCTCTGAAAGCACCTATACATTTATCCCTAGGGTGCCATACTCAGTGAGGATAAGTGACAAAAAAAATCCTCAAGAGACTAAGAACCATGTCAAATATCATTTATAGGGAAAAAAAAAAAACAAAAACTTTGTACATTCCAAATCCAAATCATGAACCATTCTGCAACCAGCCTTCACAGCCTCCATTTAGTGACTTCAGCCCATAACACAAACTCAATTCAGTAATCTGACAACAACAAATTACACACTATAAACAAACAGTGACAAAAGGCAATAAGCAAGTAACTGGATGTTGCATCCAAAAAATACATGTTTGCTGATAGTTATTTGTAACAGAGAACTTCTTTTCTGAAATAAAATAAATGAAAAAGCTATATTATTATTGTATATTTTTTGCACAAGGGAAAATTATGATAAGGTAAAATTAATTGTTTTCAGAGGAAAATACTTAAGCTAAGCAACATTTTATACATTCTACTATCTACACAAGGGTGTAAATTGCTGTCAATGAGTTTTATATTGCAGTGATAAGGTGCTTCCAGGAAAAGGAAACTAGGCAGAAAATTGGTATCATTGCACACAGCTGAGATGCTTATATTTAATAATTATGAACAGCTGATCCTTGAATAATAAACAGGGAGGATGGGGTGAGATGTTTTGAAATCAAACAGCCAAAAATAAATGTCTACAGCTGCTGAGTTATGAAAACATCACTTGGTTAATTACCTTCAAAAGGAAAAAAAAAAAAAAAGCCTTATCTCCTCACTTTCCTTTGAAAAAAAAACAACACAAAAATAATGTCAGAATTGATAAAATTAGAAGACAGAATACTGGCAATAAATGGAGAGTAAAGAAATCCCTATATAAAAGGACCATCTACTCCCTTTCATAATGTAGGGAAAAAAATAAAGGTAATGGATCTTAATAAAGAAGCAAAGAATCGGTGGTAGTAACTCATGTCTTTTCTGAAAACTTCCATAAAGATCCTCAAAAAAAAAAAGAAAAAAAAGTGTAAGTATGTCATTCACAAGAATTCTGACTTGAGGTAAATCTTACATAATGCCTGCCTGAATTTTAACCAATCCACGTTGCACTTTGGTTTCCTCTGCATTTTATCAAAACATTACAGTATGGCAGTATTCTCATAGTGTGAACTAAAGAGTAAGCCAAAGTCAATTTTCCATTGCAAGATTGCTTATTAAGTCAGCTTATTTAAGCCTATTAAGTCAGACAATATTTCTAGCAGATACATGCATTTTTTGCTTTTTTGCTTTTTTTTCACTTATTTTGGGTTTGAAGACCATTGTGCCCTAAAGTGACAGCAAACCATGTCCCTTGAAGAACTAGGTACTTGATATATCTCTTGAAGGATTTTTCCAAACACTTTCTTTAGAGCTCTAGAATTATTTCATTATCAAGTTTAGTCCACAAATGCTTTGAAGTAGCTTGAAAGCAATCACACTATAATAACATAAGATGTTACTACGGTTTAATGTGCTTGTACATGGGCCGTCAGTTCCAAAAAAGATCACTTAGAGGCAGTGCATGGATCTAGATATTTTAAAGAAGTCATATGTATGAAGAATGAAATAAACAGATCAGAATGAGCTGTGATACGCCTTGTATCTTTTCTCCTTTGTTGCTGTTTTCTGTAAAAAAGATCATTGGGATCTTTGTTATCCAAGCATTAAGAGGATCTAGTGCTAATGTAAAGCCTTAATAACCAGAAAATTTTCAGTTGATAGTCTGATAAACAGCTGTGCTTTATGTTTTATGCTGATCACTTTAATATTTCAGGTTATTTTCTTGTTTGTTGGTACCTTGATAAGAATTGTGAAAATTTATATGCAATTAATAAATTTCCCAATTTATTAAATTGTGAAAAAAATGAACTGTAAGCTTTTGAATGTTGTAATTTTTCAGCATTGTGTCAATATAGAAAACAAAAATCAAAAAATAAAAAATAAAAAAAACAATTTTTTTTCATATTCAAATTTTGCAATTTTTCAGTTAGCACATCAAAATAAAATCAGATTTTGATATATATTTTTTTCATTGAGACCAGCATTTAAATCCCAGCTTCTTCATCAGGTTAGGTTTTCTGCAGGGATTCTGTGACTAGGTGTAGTATTTCTTGCTTCGTGAAGAAGTGCCATCTATTAAGGAAATGTATTTGTTTTCAGAGATTGAAATAAAAAATATTGCTATCAATTTGTATAATTAACTGCATCCTCTATCATTACCATTGTTGTAAGTAACGTTTTAAAGATGATTTTTATTAATATTAAATAATTTTAACTGTTTTTTTTAAACTTCAGTGATAGAAAAGTTAATATGTTTGATATAAATAGAATAGATATGAATAGAAGAGAAAAGTAGCATAAAAAATATTCCCTCTATTTTGATCAATACAACATATTTTTGATGCATATACACATTTCTTGGTTGTTAATCTCCAGAGTTTTCAACAGTTAAGTAGATGGATGAAGGGAAGAAAGATTGTTTGACAGCCTACTAATTTATCCAGAGGGGAAGGAACACTCTGTCAGTCAGGATTCAGGTGCTGGAAGTGCTTTTGACTAGCTAACCTTCTGTACATATCTAGAAGGCCAACCAGGCCTGTTAAGATACAAGCAGGAATTGAGGCAAAATAATCTGAAGACTGTAGCAGAAATGCTAAGTCACAGCCTGAAATAGTGAAAGGTAGTGCCAATCTATGAGATCTCAGGTGCATTCAATGCACCTGAGCAACTGGAAGGGGTGGAACCTGGACCCACCTCTTCCGAGAGCTTATTTAAAGGTTGACAGTGGAGGTAGGAGTATTTTGCTGGAGATCTCTGTATATCTGAGGCCTTCTGAAGGTAAGTAGTATTTTTTTCTTTATTTCTGTGTCTATGGCTGTTGTATTTGAGCTGTTCTGCACTTGCTACAGCCTGGAATCTCGCTGCTCTATTGTTTTTGCTGTGCTTTCTGTTGCATTATGAGGGAATAGAGTACACCTTCAAGAAGTCTGCTGATGATGTGAATCTGAGGTGGGTGGTGGAGATGTTAGAAAGCTGTGCTGCTATGGAGATGAACAGACCAGAGATTTGGGCAGAAAGGAACCTGCTCTAGTTCAATAAGGACAAGCGTGGAGTCTTACACATGGGGAGGAATGACCACATGCATCAGTATAGGTTAGAGGATAGTCTTCTGGTGAAGAGCTCTGCAGAGAAGGACTTGGGTGTTTTGGTGTACAAGAGCTCAGCCATGGGCCAGCAGTGTGCCCTTGTGGCCAAAAAGTATGGAGGTACATACAGTGGAAGTGGGAGCTACACTGCTACTCCATTTGGCTGGAAGGTGTGTATGACCTTTAGTCTGTGTTTTTAAAATAAAAAACAAAACAAACAAACAAACAAAAAAAAAACACTGGTGCCTGATAGCAAAATCTTATCTCTATAATCCATTAGGGAATTAGTAAGATTGCTCTTCCCTTCCCGACTACCTGCTTTGATGATGCCGTATATCTAAATTACCCTGTAGCTCTATTGTAGTGGGCACCAACAACCCACTTCTATTAGGCCAAACACAAAACTGGTCCTCCTCCCCATGTCCTGCAGCCTGGACTCCTCTAGTAGGAAACCAAGGTGAGGTAGTCACACAGGAGCTGCAAGAGACTCCAACCGGATCCCATGTCTGGGCTACCTGGGCATTTGTATTTTACCCATATCATTGTAAAGGTGTAATGTGTTAGGTGTATAAAGCCTATATAATGTTGAGCAGAAAGAAATAGTTTCTTTCCAAAGCCTGTAAAAATTGAGTTCATTAACATCTGTCCTTCACATGTATTTTTTTTTTGTGCTAGCAAGCCAGACAAACACTCCAAATACAACACAAAAATATATATGTATTTTAATTTTCATTTGGTCATATTTTATTTAACAATGTAATTCTTCCTCAGTATCCAACAGTGACTTAAAGTAGTAGTACCCTCCAAAGCAGCCCACTGATCACAGAGAACTGATGATATTTAAATATGCACTATAAAGAGTGACATGTTTCACAAGTTGCTTAATCTTCAGATTTTAGGTTGGAACACAACAGACCATAAGTAACAATCTTACTAGGTCCAATAATAAAGTTCAAACTGACAACAAGTTGTGAAAATAGAATACTTAATGAAAATATACATAGAACATGACTGATAGACTTGTCCTGACTTTACAAATCTCAGACCCCCTGAGTCCTAACAATACTATATTAGAAACGAACAAACAAAATTTATCCTGAGGATACAAATGCTGTTTGTACATTACTTCTCTAACTTCTGAATTCTTGATATGGTGCTATAGGCGTTTCTGCAAGGCTCCAAAGTAGATTACTGCATGCAAAAAAAAAAAAAAAAAAAAAAAGTATTCAGTGGTCACTACTACACAAGTACTACAGATCAGGAGAGGCTTAAGGCACAGACAGCCAACCTAGCTTCTGCAATTTTAGATGTTGCCATGACTAGCTGTTAATCACCATCATCTAAGATGTTCTAATAGATTACATGAATGTTTTTACACATGCATGAAAACAGAACCAACAGTGTGAGTTTGTTAACAACGTTCATTGGAAAAGGACTGCTGTCATAATCTACTACTGCTTAAGTGTTGGGGCAGTAATATCTAGCTGAAGAGTGATTGTTAACAGCCAGGAGAAGGCAACACCTTAAATCACAAAAGCTATCCCAGGTAATTGTCTATCTACACCTTTATGGATTTCTAGTCCAAATCTATTTTTTGTATTAATCTATGGTGAAGTCAGTCTCTATTCCATCTTCCATTTCACTCTGGAAGGGAGATTCACTCACCAGAGATTTCTGTAAGGGAAACTTTTAAAATAATAGTTTTCAAGCTCCTGTCTGTAGATCGTCAGTGTTTTGTTGGTTGGTTTTTTATTTGTTTTTCCTTTTACAGTTTTCCCAAGTTACACACAGAATGAATTATATACAGAAAACAAGATGTTGTGGAATGCAAGGGATAAAAAAAAAAAAAAAAGAATGCACATGAGAAAGGTTAGCAGGATACATTTCATACAACAGTCCATGAAAATGCTAGAGCCAACTGATTTAAGAGCTATTATTGTCAAGCTGAAACCTAGTTAATTGCAAAATTTATTTTTAATACGGATAGGTATTTTACAAGTGTCCATCTGAATAAACTTATAGCTTTAAAATATTTTCTACCATTCAATTCCTTCTGCCACTGAAGCATGAAAGGTGCACATGAACCTCAGGGAAAATTATATTTCAGGGAAATTGATTACACGCTAAGTCTCATCAAGATACAATGCAACCAAACACTGAAAACCTTTAATTCATTATAATCTTAGTATTACTTGCAACATTCACCAATTTAGTATGTTTATATTTAAGTGTAGTTCATAAAATTCTCTTTCCTTTAAATCATCTCCACTCTGGGTGCCTACTGGCTACTACTAACATCACCAGCAGACCTGTTTATGATACAGGACACACCATTAGCGATAGCTTGAAGGCTGCGTAATTATCGCACAGCACCATGGTGTGTAGGGGAGGTCTCTGTACCATTTATGCTCACAGCCTTCCACACAGAACAGGAGCAGATACAGATGATAGGGCAAAACAGACTTGAATCCATTCTCCTGAATGTGAAAAGAACACACCTCCTGAAAGAGGTGTGAAGTCACCTCTGTAGCAGGGACTTGCAGAATATATCCCTTCCTTCTCCTCCTCTGGACAGGTTTGTGAACATGAGCTTTGCAGTTCCTGGATTCTATGTGATGCCCACATCCCAAAGCCCCATTGGAAACAGCAGTGGAGACAGTTCAGGCCTGCTGTACATATCAGGTTTAAATACATCAAAATCAAGTTTGTGTTGGAAAGTGAGAAATATATTTTTTTACCCTTCTGATGGCAAATTCGCCATTGGGCTTTGTAAAGCCTCTTTAACATCAATTACAGAGCAAATGAAAGCCTCTCTCACCATTTTATTCCAATGATTGTTCTGTTCACTCCACCTCCCCATTGTCCTTTATTCCACAGGCCTCCCACCTTTACTTTTGGGTGTATGGCTCCTTGCCTTCTCTTCCTGCATGACTTCTTCAGCCAGGCAGGGCACAGCAGTTTGCATCTTTCTTCAAGTGCCCAAGTCTCAATCGGCCCGGGTCTCCTCTCTAGCTGAGGATCTGATGTCAAGCACTGATCTGTGAAGTCATGTTCTCAGGCTCAACCACTCTGTATGTGATTTCACAAGGTAGCTCAGAAGCATCTTCTGAAGATTTGGGAAACTCCATTATAGCCATACAAGTGAAATGGTATGGGAACAAAATGGGAACTCTACTCATAATATATGTGGTAGACCTTCACATAATTTTTGCCATTCCAGGTTTCCAGCACAGGCCACTTTCTGTCTTTAATTATTGCATTTTATCAATTTTCTATTATCTCTTCTCTTTGTTTTGTTCCCTTAAATTTTTATTAACCAAGGGACCCCATTTGAGATGCTTGCCTTTAGGCACTGCTGTGCATTGCTGATGATGTAGCAGCATTTTAAAGAATCACAGCAGTATTTCCATATTAAATACAAATCCTAATTAATTGTCTGCTGTTGAGATATGGCAATTCACTGGAAATCATTTGCCAAAAGCAAATAGATTTGTCACACCTCTTTATTAGAGAGGGCTTGTTGTTTGTGATTGGTACAGAGACAAAAGAATTGCCTGACTAGAGTTCCCATAGACCAAATACTTTGGTTGTGTTTTAACATAAATAGCATGCCATAAAAAGAGCATCCACGTTTTCCCTTAGAGCAGTGTTGCCTTTCCTTGAATTCTGCAGCAATATCACCAACTCAGATTTTGAACTCACTGTAGAAAGTTTTTTTTTTTTTTCAATTTTAAACTGGAGTTTGATATCTGCTATCAACCAAAGCACTTTATATACACAAAACACTGGAGAATGAATGACACATTAGTGTGAGCTTGTGACCCATGCTTCAACTGCACCAATTTTTGAACAGCAAAATCAAGTTGCAACTTGTGCATTCCATCAGGGCTCAGTGCCATATTTGTGGCAACAGACTCGTGTAAAGGAAACAAACTAAGATCCCAAAATCTGATAGGAAAAAAAATTCCTGCTCAAATGGAAGCTGAAATGCAGAATGAATGATACGTCAAAGTTAATGTCCTAAATACAGACCTTTGAAAAAGCATCATTAAAATTTACAAGACAGTACAGAATGTGGAATCCTATCTAGCTAGCCTGCACTTTCACTGGAGGTCACTTAAGAATGCCTCCAAATGAAATGTCAGTGTTCCTTGTATGGCTAACGGGACCTATTGTTCAAAGCCATCATGAAGAGATCCTCCCTTGACAGGTTCAGAGTTCCCTATTGGGCAGCCAACAGTAAACAGTTTTTCATCAGTTAGGTGGGGAAAATGTTATTTCATTTTGGGGACATACTCCTTTTTTACCAGCTCCTCAGCAGAAGGCACGTACATTCAGATGTAACTCAAGCAAACCATCCCTGGTTTGCAAAGGGCTCAAGCTAAAATGCGTAGGACATTTCTAAGGAAACTGGGCATGACTGAATCAACAGCTAGACATTCTTCTCACAAAAAAGATTTTCTTTCTTTCATTTCAAACCAGACTGAGTGATCAAAGCATTGCTTTTGCCAGACATAAACTCAACACAAATGTATTCTTTTGAGATTTGAACGTCTCTAACTGACTGTTTCCATATTGCTACCTGAGAAATGGGATGATTATTATTTTCTTGATTTCATATTTTCAAGTTTTTGGATGAAAGTCCGAAGTCTTAGCACCACAAATGCATGCACAGAAGCTACTCACAAAATGCTTTTCATTAAAAGGACATTACACAGCTAGCCAAGTGATTTTTCAGTACTCAATCCTTTGAGATCTTGTCTCTTGTTTTTCACACTGATATTCTTCTTACAAATTTGTCCTAGTACCTAACCCTGTTGATAGCTCAAAAGGACTTGCCCCAGAGGCAAGTAAAAATTATCCAAAACAAACTCAGCTTTCCCCTGCCTGCAATCCTTAAGTCTTATTTTGAACTTTTTTCTTAAGCGTATGTTCTTCCAAACATGCCTTTCAAAAATCTGAACAGTTGAATACATTAACAATAATAAAAACAATATATTAACAGGGACATGACCAGAGCTTACTGTAAATTGATTTCCAGGTAATTCTGAGTGGTAGAATTACTATATTTGGTAAACTTCTTTAATTTCCCAAAGAGAAATAATGAAAGTAAATAATAAAATAAATTAACGTAATATGATCAAGTTACAATTTTGTCAGATATTGTGCTTAGGCTTTGCTGTGGCTGTGTTTAAATGATACAAAGAACATTCCATGCAATGTACTGAGTTAAAACAATTCTTTAAGGGAAGCACGACTGAAGAAAATCTGCTCTTCCACACAACAATACAGCTGACATCTTGAGGTCCCTTCTACACCTGTTTTCTTTAATTCTGTTATGTATACCATTATAAATATCTTTAGTGATAGGCATCTCATGTTTGCAGAGTGCAAAACATCTTTTTAAATATGCTGTACAATAAATTTACATTTCTGTAAAGACTTCTTAAAGCTATATTACACCTAGTATCTATTGGGAACCTGCATGTTTGTTGGAGCTTAGTGGGACTGATTACCTGTCTTTATAAGGTCAACAGGCTTGCACATCTGTCATTGCAGGATCAAAGAGCTTTGGGTATTAAAGTTTCCACAACTTCTCCATATATGTTCAATAGAGTCTTTTGTGGAAAAGACTCTGTGAAAGCATTTCTTGTTCTTGTCAAAAGCATTAAATCAATTTTACACTTTTTTTCTCCTTTTTATTTTTTTTTTTTTTCACTTAGCTGGTTGAACAGGTGAATCCAGTCTTTCCACTAAGTTCCTCATATGGCAGGATTCTTCTGGTATGCATATCAGCATGCATAAGCACAAGATTTATTCTACTCAGTATACAACAAAGGTCAGAAATAAAAATGACCCTCCCAAACATTTGAATTTTATTTTTAGCACTTCAGTTCTGCTATAAAAATTCAACATTAAGTCTTATCATAATAAAGATTGGAAAAAGTTTTCAGTCCAAATTTCAGCTATTAAAAATTGACCTATCTATAAAGATTTTCTACAAGAAGCAGGGAGAAAGGGAAAACACTTTATGTACTCTAATGAGTAAAAGAGAAAAGCCTTCAAAGAATACCAAGAGCATGTGACAGAAAATTGGTTTTCTTATCCATTTTTATCCATTTTTTCCAGCGTCACAACTGCAGTTACCACTGCAAGAATTTGCTTCAGTGAAATAAAAGCTGTAGCCTAACTCCTTAACAGTGAGGATCTTATTGAAAAAGTAGGTTTGTTCTTGGTGAAAGATGAAGACCAAGTAGTGCAAATTTATAATATACCCCACTTTCACTAACTGTAAATGATAATTAATGCTCACTAATTTCAAGCTGAAATCAGGCATCAGAAAACGTTACATAAATTACAGCTAATAAAGACCTCACAAACAAAATAAATTTATCAGTTGGTATGCAGAAGCTTCATACAGTTGAGCAGATATACTTTCCTACAAAGATACTCTGTCAGGATTAAGAGGCATTTGCATTTTCTGTCCAGACAGCTGGTGTACTCTGCAATCAGTGCTGGGCTGGCTCACACCAAGGTTTGGCCCAAGTATACAACAGCATCTGTGAAGACTTTGATCACTACTGTGTCACAGTTTACACAGATGTGACTAAATCCCAAAGCCCTTACGAAGAGAACATTTATACTGATATTACGGTTTATCTAGTAAGGATTTAAGAATCAGCTACAGCAATACACTATTCCACTAGCCATAGATGTGGGAATGTATAACATACATTCAAATATGGCACTTACATAAATCCTAGAGATACATCTTACCTATATAGCATGATGTTACAAGATTCATAAAAAATAGAATAAAATTGTAGATAAGAACTCATCATACATTCAAGCCCATCAAAGAGTGGAAGTAGTATTACGATACTTTCACCTACTGAAAATTTGTAGGACAGACTGCAAAGATGTAGGCAGCTACAGTTCCCAATCACCCTTTCTGCAACTGCCACTGATTAATACTTCTCAAATTCAGGCTCTGTATCTTTTCCCTTTGTTTCTCCATAACACATATCATGAAAATAGAAATAAGAGTGTGAAAAGATGACTGGTTCAGACAAGTTTCTGCAATATGCATGTTGAAGCATATTCTATTTATCAGTATTCCTAATGAACTGCTTTATCTATGTACTGCCTGAGCTAATCAAGGGTGATGCTGGAAGAGACTGGCTTATCTCAGCACTGAGGAATGCCAAAGTTGCCACCATGGACAAATTCTGAGATGACACATTTGCAAGATTTCTCTTAACTCTCCACAGTCCACCATTTCCGAAATCTGGAATCATCCTAGGCAAGGAGAGGTAACCATAACCAGCAATTCTGAAATTTCAGTGAATACTGAAGTGATGGAGGAAACTTTTACCACAGACCTTCAGAGGCAAGGTACCTATGAGCTACTGCCTCCCTAGTGGTCATCTGTTGAGCACATTTCTAATCACTGCGTTGTCCAGACATGCTGTTGCAGTAGCTCCAATTATTTGGATGTTTAGGTGAGCATCACATGCTGTCTTATTCTGATTGCAAAGTTAAGCCCTAATAAGAAATGCCTGTCTAGTTCAAAGGATGTATTTCTGTCTCAGTATATAACAAATGGTACTTGTGTCAACACACAATGATTATACAGCCCCTGCATTTCAGCTGACTTAATACCTACTGAAACCTGTTGCCCTTTTGAGGTAAAACATATTTTTCTATTATGGCACATGTTAAATACATACACTTACACTACAAAAACAAACAAACAAACAAAAAAGTGCCCCAAACACATAGGCTGAGATATTTGACTACAACTTATTCATATTAATCCTTGCTTGGAGTGGGATGCTGTTGTTCTATGGAAAGTTGCACTATATTAATCATGAAGTCATCTCAATATACAATCTATAATATATCTAAGTACACTGAATTGGTATGATTTCCTGTATAAACCTTCAATTAAATATACTTGCCTAACAATGTCACCTTACATGTTTGTCAGAGATTGGTAAAAAATATATATATGTATGTATCCAAGTCTCCCAATGCACAGGATTCAGTGATTAACTTTTGAACTCTGCTGCCAGGCTTTAACTTCAAACATTGGTTCTTACACTGAATTTAGAGGATTATTTTCTCATTATGAGGGAGAACAGAGTTCTGGAAAACTTCTTGACGTGCACCCAAAATGCAAGAGAAATAACTCCAACATGACCCACATTACAGCACCCAGTTTAGGGTAACACGCTGGGTTACTTGCAAACTGTAAAGAAAAAGTTAAGGAAGAAACCTCACAGACTCATACAGCCAAACATCAAACTGTCAAAGAGTTGGCTCCAGCTCATCTGTTATCTTCTTCACAATGCTACATGGTTTATGCTAAGTCACAATTCTAAGCCACAAAGTTAGTTGGAAATAAATTCCTACATTTAGGAAATACTTGACTGGCTACAGCATCCCCAAGTTCTTATAATCCCTCTTTATCTTTGCACATTACTGAGCATTGTAGAGAATATACTGTATATTGCAGTCAATATACTAGCTGCAGTATGGCTTCCTATAAGAAGGACAACATTTAATTGGCTTTGATACTTTTTCTTGTCCAGTACGTGTTTCTCTGTGTGTGCACACGTGTGTATGCATGCACATTTTCTACTCTTTTGTACGATGCACTTCACTGACATATTTAGAAGTCACTCATAGTATTTGCTTACCATATCTTAGAAAGTCAAAGTAGAGGATTATGTTGTATTTACAAACAGGTTGGCACTTACAGAATAAATTACTGATTCCTATTTTTAATTATTTTCCTTCTTTATTCTCTTCCTTTTCACCCCAGGGCATCCAGAATTCAGGCAGAATAGTAAAATCTTGTGCCTGCTTCCATTATGCTACATAAACATGAGTAAATAGGATTCCAGCTGGTACACTCTTTCCCAATGGTTTGCTTGTTGCTGAGTGCCTTCCACTGCAGTTCATGTTTGATGCTCAGGAACTGTTAGTCAAGGGAAAGCAAAGGCTGCATGTTTTCTTCTTCATTCTTATCCATGCGTTTTAGCACCCCAGGATCCACCACTGACTGAGACCTGCAGAAGGGCAACATGCTTATTTGACATTTCTAGATGAAAACAAATGAAGATAAATCTCAGCTTTCTTTTGCTTTTCCTTTCTGCCAGGGCTTAAAAACAATGATGCTGTTACACTGAGCATCCAATCAACACAAATGGTCAGAAAATACCCTTAAAGAGTGGATACATGCCTTTAAAGAGCTCTGAGTTGGTTTGTGGAAATAGGGGCAAAAAGTGCAATAAAGAGATCCTCCTTTATTCAGTGAAGGAGCAAGTAAAGCATGTCCTTAGCACATAACAAAGAGCAAACTAAGCTGTCTTTTGTACTGATGTAAGCATTGACCCCCTCTACCAGAAAGCAGTTGTCCGGTAAAGAAGGTATAATTCAGCCACCCAGCTGGCAAACGGCATGCAACAATTAGTGGCATGTATTAGCTAGAGGTGTATTTGTTCCTTTTGCAAACAGCACTTAATGCAACAGAGCATGCTCCTAAGCCAACCCTGGGGAAGCCTGCCATAGCCAGCAGGATTTCTGGAGCAGTGGACACATCTGTCAAACTCGCTTGTCAGCTCAGTTAAACACAGCAGAAAAGGATGGCAAAAGGACAAATTCAGTGATGATTGTAAATCTTTTCCAGATTCTCTGATTCAGCACAGAAGCATGACACTGGTATGGATACCATGCAACGGCCATTTGTGAGGGAGAAAGAAGCCCCAGCCTCCAGCAAAATAAAACATTCTGTTGGAAACAAAGCCTGAAGTGGTAAGAATGAGTCTCACATCATGTCACAAGATTGTCAAAAAACAGACATTTCTAGGGTACAGTAAAAGAAATATTTGATAGATGTTTCCTTTAAAGTGTGATGAATCTACTGCTAGAGATATAAATTTCTCTTCCTTCCTGCAAAGAGGACTTATATGGCTAGAATGTGTGTGCATCTCAACAATATAGGCACAAATTTTTGATCAGAAGAAACATTACAAGTTTGCCCACCTTAAAAACTACAGCACAGAGAAAAATCTTGATCAATTTAAGATAAAAACATACTATCATTATCCCACTCTAGAACGATCCCCTGAAGCCAATGAATGAGTCTGCTTGCAGGAGTTGATTTGTTTTTTTTTCAAAAACTATAAGGAAAACATTTAAAAAAACAAACAAGGAAAAACATCTGAATCAAACTTCATGTGAATTCTTGAAATTCAAGGATATTTTCAAACAGTAATTATGCTCTTACCAGTGCTACAATTGAGAAAATCAACTTTGAAAATCTGATGGCCTCTCTTGTGATAAACACAATTAAAAATTTTTAATTAATACTGTACAATAACCGTCATCTAGAATGTTAGTCAGCTCAACAGGCAAAAAGTTAAACCAGTGAAATGAAAAAGCTTTTTTTAAATCAAAGCTGATTAAAAATTACTGGTGGGAAACTGTACTGGAAGATCCAGTTCACCAAGATAAAAAATGCTGTGGGAGCATACTAATTTCATAGAATTCCCAATTGAATTTAAGTACTAATAGCAGACTGAGCCTTCTTAGGCTGCCAATATCTGAGAAACTGAAGTTTCCATTTCTCATCTGTGGAATTAAAGGAGAGATGAAAAGTAGGCAAACCGGGACTCACATTCCCAGAGAGGCAGTAACGACCATAAATTCTCAGGGCCTCCAAGCTTCCCAATTCCAAGACAGATGTGAAAATGAAACTGCACAAATCCTAACATATGGTTTGCAAGCTCAGGAGAACAAATTCCTTGTAGAAGAAGAAGAAATAGCTTTCATTTTATTTAAATCAAAGTTTATTGTCTTCCAATTCAGCAGCAATTCCTGAACAAAGTCACATAAAAGGGAAAGTATTTATGTAAATCCGTAACATCTTTTATTTCTGTCTCCCAAACAACTTTACAGACATTGCTGAATATATTCTCACAAGTCACAACAAGACAGAGCTATAATGCAAAGTCCCATTGCAGAGGCAAGGAACCAAAGCTATACAAAGATAATTTGCAAACTTGGTCAACTCAGACAATCTGCCCTGTGGAGTTAGATGCGCAGATCCTTGTGACCCCATCTGAATGCCTCAGCCATGAGAACCATGGGTGTACATGGCCACAAACTAAATACAATTACTGAGACAGCTGCAGCAGTGTCATGTTGTGAAGGTGTTCTCATAAGAGATTTACACTATTTGGTGGGGTTAATTTCTCCTTATCTCCACCAATCTACCCACGATCAGCCTTTTTTTCAAGGAGAGGTCATCCAATTTATGTTCAAGTTCAAGCAGGTCTTAAGGAACTTCAGTGGTTCACGTAAGGGGAAAAATGAATAACAAAGAAATGAACTCTTAGCATGATCTTGGTTTATGAATGATAATGTTTCAAAGCAATAAGTTAATTCCAGACTGCCAAACCAAATTAAACAAGGTAACTGTTGGCAATTTGTTACCCTTGTGAAATTTTGCCTATGAACTCAAGCACTTTCACTGACCTACCTCATGTTTTCAGATGTCCTGTTTCTGCAGTAACATACCACACTTAATGTGGTTCTAAGCAGAGAGAAGTATAATCTGTCCGATATCCAATTCAAGTTAAATTTAATTTTAAACTTCATAGTGCTTATCTCTTTCTACCTATCTTAACTTCTTTATTTCTATTTTTAAAATGTTTGTGCAGCTAATACTACAAAATTGTGGGATTTTGTCCAGAATTTTGCTACCATTCCCTCCTACTTGGTACTATCACAGTAAGCCTACTTAGTACCTTTTATATCCAGCAGCTGGGAAGGAGGATTTCAGCAGGTACTGCAGATATGCTAACTGAAAATGAATATAATGATGGTGAGGAAATTTCAGCTGGATTTAACACAGATCCAATTTTCAACATCCTTATTTTCTGCAATAGGTTTCCTACTGCGTCAGCTAGCCTAGATTGAAAGAATATCTGACAGTAAACTGCAGATCAATTAGAAGTATATAATGAAGTATAAGTCGGCTTGAAAGACTTTTCAGCACCAGTTAAATGAGAAGAAAGTAGGTATGCTTTCTCCCCTTAAATAAAGAAAAAAGAATCTGTCTATCTGCTGCTTTTCCAAAGTATTTCTTCAGAGTAGTCTGGGAAATTCTGCTTCAGAGAGTCTTGTCAAAGAATTGCTCATAGGTCCTTCTTGCATTCTTGGATGAGGCAACTTCCTCTCATGGTTTAATTGCATCACTAAGAATTCCGTATTTCAGCTCCTACATTCCACCCATCTTTCCAAGTAAACTTCTCTACTGTTTCATAATTCTTGCTACAAATAATTCTACGTACGTATAATTGTTACATAATTCTAAGTACAAATTGTATATAAATATGCCACTCATTTTCATGCTCTCCCCTTGCTACTCTTTCCCTGTCCTATTTTCTCAAACAATTGTGGTAGTTGCATCTTTTTCATATGCATTCACAATCTTTTTTAACTTTACTTATCCTAGTTCATTCCCAGCCAGGCTCTGAACATTTCCCACTTTCAATGTATTTTAGATTTCTGATATAAAATCTTTTGTTATTTTGTTGTTTTTCTTTGTGTGTGTGTATGTGTTTGTTTTTATTTCTATGGCAATTTTCTCCGCCCCATTTCCTAAAAAATATATCTCTTTCAAGCTACGCTGTCTTAACAAGTCTTTAAGATATACTCCAGACAACATCATTTTCCTGGCTGACAAGTCTCAAAATATTTTCTCCTGTTTGACTTGCTTCCAAATTCTCTCTTCTTTCTGCACCAAATGCCAAGTTCTGAAAATGAATTCTCAAGTTAGCATATTCCAACTTAATTTGAAAGAGTTTATGTAGATTCTCTGTCCCATATGTTCACTGCTAGGCTTAACCAGTATGAATTGGTCAGCCTCTTCTGCCTAGCAACTAGTGATAGGACAAGAGGCAAAAATTAATGCTGTGGATTATAGCCAAGAGTCTTCTTAAGGAAAAAAAAGTCCTTATACCTAATAAGCTGAGGAAACTACCAACAGGTTCATAAACAAGGAACATAGAAGTTCCATACAAACACAATGAAGAATTTCTTTACTATGAGAGTGAACTGGAACAGGCTGCCCAGAGAGGTTGTGGAGTCTCCTCTGGAGATAATAAAGACCTATCTGGATAAATACTTGTGTGACCTTCTATAAGGATCTTGTTTTAGCAGGGGAATGGACTCAATGCTCACTTATAGGTCCCTTCCAACCCCTACAATTCTGTGATTCTATGATTTTGTGAGAAGGCAAATGTTAACCTCATGGCAATATGAGGTTAACATATTAGTATCTTTAACCCACCTCTTCATGGACTTAGGAGAGAGGTCCTTTTCTATATCTTTTGCTGGAGCATTGTAGGAGTCCGCATTGCATTCACTGTCATCATCATACTCATGGTCTAGCAGTGTTCTTGCCCATGTTCCCATGTCATATGGGGGCAACATTCCTCCAAACTCTGAAGGCAGGATCTCAGGATGTATCAGCTGATGTAGACTGTTGAGGTTATTACCATGAAGGAATATCTGTATTTATATAAAAAGATAAAAACAAAACAGTATCACAAAAATCATCAAAGCCCAAATTACATCATTATTATGACAGAATATTGTACAGTTCCAATTTTATGCCTATGTTGGGCTAACACAATAGCCAACAAGGCACACATTACTTCTACCTTCAGTACAGTCAGACAATGTTCATACACCTACAAAGCAATTAAAGCATTAATGTCTGCAGGACAAGCAATGTAAGGATTGTATGAACTAATGCTGACTAACAAGACAGACAGAAGTCAAGACAGACAGACTGCTTATCTTTTGTAATTTGTTTCTCCTAATCCTGAGAAATAAATTAAGTACATAAATTAAGCACATAATTCAGTAAATAAAATTAGCATTCATTATATACATTAAGGAATATATTGACTTCCAAGCATCCACCCTTGAGTTCTATGAAAAGAAAATTAAAAAGACAAACAAGAATATAATGAAGAAAATTTCTTCCTTCTGTTTGTACATGGCAAGCAACAAAGCAAGTAATAACAGTAAAATACTTTCAGTGACAACAAGGGAATTCTGATAGACTATTTGATATTGTCAATCAGTATTTTTATTGTCTGATTTATTTTCAGATATGCTTTACATTTACATATACATAGTGTATGTATGTATACAATATGCACATATACCTACACTGACATTTATACTTCTGTTTATATTTAACCTCATTGTTTCTCCTCAGAAATCTGCAACAGGTGATCACTGAGTACTAAAAATGGAGGATCTCTGGATTTGGATAGCCTTCTCCCACTTTGGAGGATCTGTAGACCTTCCATTGAGAGGATATGCCTTCTCTTGAGTGTGGCTTCACAAATAGCTCAAAGAAGATTTCTAGAGTAGCAAAAAGGCCAGGATTCATTTCTTGCACCAGGAGCAAGTGCTACAGCACAGTTTACATCCACAGAGTTAAATTCCCTTTATCTCCAGAACAGAACTCATCAACACTATTTACTAATCCTTGAATTGTTCCAAGGCAATGTCTAAGAGAGTACTAACTGGCACTGGCCAGTGCCATGCCAGAGAGTGCCTGTACAATTAAACAGTAGGAATGGCAGTGCCCAGTCCTCTTTTAATTGACTTGTGCAGAAGCAGCCAAGTAAGCAAGGGAAGTTATTGCCTCATACCGCTGCCTCTTGCTCTCCATGGGGAAGACAGAGTGTGCATGCACATGGAGTGCCACCAGTTTTTATCCTACTTCACCTTGCAATAACTTCTCTAGGGAGCTATACCTTGATTTATCATATGTTAGATTCAAAAGGCAGACAGACAAAAAAAAAAAAAAAAGCAAATATATGCTTGTCTCATATTTTAGCCCACTTGGTTGTGGGACATCTCTGTACCTCAACTGGAAAACTGATGCTGTAATGGGAATGAGAAAAGAAACAGTCATAAATTTTTTCATCTTCCAGTCAGCTGCATAGACAGAAAGTTTAATGTAAACATGCAAATACAGTATTTCCTTCTCAGAAAGGAGTTATTTTTGAGTGATAGAACAAATATTAATAGCAAAATCAATTTATTTTATGGTCATTTTCAAACTGGATGTTTCACTATTTTAGCAGTTGCTTTATATATGCTGAGTACTACATTTATCTCAATGCAATTATCAGTTGCAAATCTACCAGACCTCTCAAAAACTGCAAAAATAATTCAGGAAATACATGAAAGATAAATAATGAGATCTTCATACACTTCTGAAGATAATTCTGTGGGATTTTTTTTTTTCTCACAATAATTTGTTCTCTTTCCTATTGAAAAACAAACGTTATTAACTGCAATATTTAACTATCTGACTAATGGAAGAACTGACTAAGAATTAACAAAAACTGCTGTAAAAAGTTTGCATTTGGACAAGTGAAGAGCCACTGATGTCATCTATCTGGACTTCAGTAAGGCTTATGACACTTTGTATCCCACAACATCCTTCTCTCCATATTGTTAAGATATGGATTTGATGGGTAGACTGTTCAGCGAACAGAGAACTGGCTGCAAGATCAAATTCAGAGAGTGGTAGTCAGTGGCTCGGTGTCTGGATGGAGATCAGTGACGAGTGGTGTCCTACAGGTGTCAGTGCTGAGACTGATACTCTTTAATATCTTCATCAATTACATCAACAGGGAGATCAATTGCACCCTCAGCAAGTTTTTGATGATACCAAACTGTGAGGTGCAGTCAACACTCCAGAGCTACAGGATGCCATTCAGAGGGCCCTACGCAGGCTTGAGCAGTGAGCCCAGGCTGGCAAATCCAAATCCAAATGCAAGGTCTTGCACTCGGGTCGAGGCAACCCCCACACCAATACAAACTGGGCGATTAAAGGATTGAGCGCAGCCCTGATGAAAAAGACCTTGGGGTGCTGGTGGATGGGAAGCTGAACATGAGCCAGAAATGTGCCCTCACAGCTCAGAAAGCCAACCATATTCTGGGCTGCATCAAAAAAAAGCGTGGCCAGCAGGTCAAGGCAGGTGATCCTGCCCCTCTACTCTCTGTGCTGGTGAGACTCACCTGGAGTACCATGTCCAGATGTGGAGTCCTCAGTATATGAGAGACACAGACCTGTTGGAGCACGCATCCAGAGGAGTACCACAAAAACGATCCAAGGGATGGAACACCTCTCCTACGAGGACAGGCTGAAAGAGCTGGAGCCACCAGCCACTGACTCAGATGTCTCAATAAATACTTAGATACCTGATTATTGCACTGCCTTGTCACTTATTTTTAATCTTGTAACAAACCCAGGAGGTGTACTGCACTGCCTGGTTGTAGACAGATGGTCCTTGGCTTAGATAGGCCTCAAACATATCTGGCACTGTATTGTTCTACGTTGAAGCTGTAGTCAGTTGAGCGCAACTGAATCCTGCAGAATGAGTTTTCATTTGCATATTTATAACAAATATTACATAAAAGCCTTTGTAATCTATAGTTCAAAATCTGTGAATACAGAGGCCTCTAAAGCATAATATCAGTAAAAAACAGGTAAACACCAAAGAACACTGTAGCCTTGTAGACTCTGCAGATAAAAAAACAGAGCTCCTTAGAGACCTGATCCTGTAAGTGAACAAGCAAAAATTATCATCATGCTCTTTGTAATGATTTTGTATGGAATGCTATGTTTTGCTGGATGACAAATTTCCTGTTACAGAAATAATATCATTCTATGTGCTACCAAGCTGTAACTTAATTGCACTGATGCAAATGCTGCAAATTAATCAGCGTCTGAGAGACTGCTTGTGCTTCTGCAGACACATGCACACATATTTCCTTTCACTGGCTTTAACTCAAGTGACTATTTTCAAGCTACTGTGCATGTTGTATTTTAGTTTATACTAGTGTCAAAGAAATCACTAGGAAAGGACTTGGTATTCAATGTGTCTATCATAAGAGAAAGACACAAATCATTCCCAAATTTTATTGCCACAACTTTCTTATAGAAATTGCAATGCTGACAATACCATTACATAATCCAGAAGGAATCATATGCTTGTATGCAAAAATACATTTAAAAACACTGTTTACAAGGTCCTTGAAGGATGTCTGTAAAACAGCTAAAGAAGGTTTCTACAATGCAATTGCAATTAAAAACTTTCCACCAATAACAATCTATTTATATTACAATACATCTGCTGACTACAATTACCAGATAATGGAAAATGAAAAAAAAGAATACCCTTTTTCGTGTCTTCTCCTTTAAAAAGGGCCGTATAACTGTGTAGAGGGCATGAATATACCATGGTTGATTGACAAAATGTATTCCTCCAAAGCGAGCTGGAAAACTGTCCTGTACATGAGAAAAAAAAATAGTAGATGCAATGTTAACTCCTAACAGAAGTAGCACACACATATATCAAATATGTTTTTAAAAATACTGAATGTTTTTATTTTTATAGCTTAAATGAAAAGAAATATTTTTCAAAAAAAAAAAAGTGTCCTTTCAGTGTGCGTCAATCTTCTATACCAAGGAGCAACACATCCAAGGAGCAGACTGGTTGAGAACTGTGATGAAACAGCAATGACATTCAAAAAACAAGAACGGACAGTCTTTCTAACCTCCAGAAATGCTCTGAACACACATCACTTGTCCATATTTTATCAATGCAATATTTTCTCCTTCCCACTTCTTTGAAATTTTATTCATTTTATTTACTTATCACTACCAGTGTCACTAAAGAGCACTGGAAATGTCCCTCTGATTTCCACTACTATTAAAAATCTCTCCAATATTATTCAAATTTCACAAAACTGAAAATACATTAGACCATAATTTTTCTCATGTTGGCAGAAGCCTTCTGGGAACTTAAATGTATGGATAGAATATCTGTATTGAAGAAATGACATTTTTTTCTTATAGAAAAACACAAAGGGTAGATAACTCCCTAGTAAAGTTTCTGATTTGCATTTTCAGTTTCTAAGTGAAGAGACTATGCCAAAGGATTTGGCAGTCTGAAGAGGACAGACACTCTGTCCTGAAATACTATTCCCAAACTCATCATGTGTCCTGATTTTCTCTTTGTCTGATTGATCATATACTCAAACAGTGCAATAAGCTGCTGCTGCTTCCCATATTGCCTAGACTTACAGGCATCAGACTTGACGAAAGCCCCTTTTTTGTTTCCCCAGGTTATGTCAGAACCTTTATCGTGTTAGGTATACAAATTTACTAAATGAATGGCCTCCTTTTGTACCTTTATTCAACATGTGGTCCATATCCCAGGCAATCATGATAGTCACTTATATCAAAACCATATTTTCTTACAGCAGCAGCAATTCCTATCTCTTGCTTGACAATATAGGTACAGACAAGGACATGTTTGCCAGCTACATCTCCCACTCTTGTGTGGCTGCAATAATGCAGATTCAGGCCAGTGTCAGAGGGATCAGAACCTCAGAATGAGGCAATCAAATATTTTGTCAGGACCATCTGTTTAAATATACTTCTTTTTTTTTTTTTCCCCCTGGAGACAAGACAGCAGGCCATATACAAGTATCCACCAGTCTAGATATAACTCACAAAGCACCATTTGAAGCATATTGATTTAAGGTCATAGAGCACTGTAAAAAAAAAAAAAAAAAAAAAAAAAAAAAGACAAGAAGAAGTCATAAGCTGTATCAACCAAGCAAGAGTTCTCAAATAAGGAAAGCAGGAAGGAAACCTTTAGTGAAATGTCGCCAGACAGTAACATACTTTGAAAAAGTGTATGTGCCAAGAAATTTCCATATTCTGCTAGAGTTAACAGAACTGCTGCAAAAAAGAAGACTGAAGAGGCCATTTGCTTCTCTGAACAGTACCATTCAGATACTGGTAGGCACTCCTAACCAAGGCAGTCTTATCCACTCAGAAGCAACACGACATGATGCAAAATGATGACATGATGTAATCAGAATAAAGATTTAATTGTCTTGCACATATGCATATGTGTTATATAGAACTGACAAATGCTGACACACATGTGCAAACTTGTTTTTCAGAATCTCAACCTATGTGATTAATACAGTATCTCCTTTTCCCTTACTCTCTGTCACCCTTTTTCTGCGTGCCACTTACCTTGTAATTCCAACATCTGTGTGGATTCAAGGAAGAAATACTTTCATCAAGAAGACAATACCTTAAAAATATTCTGCAGGGAGGTTGACAGCTTAAACAGACACCACTAACATCTAGATGGCCACAGATGGCCAATGTGATTAACAGCCTATTTTGAAGATTTTCTTCAGAAATATTTGATTAACAAAATCCTTGAAATAAAACAATCCTACTGGAAGATTGTGCTACTTGCTAAATGCCCATTTCCTGCCAACACTAAATGTCAGACAGGATGGTTGATAATCTGACATGTAATTCACCCTGTTCAATATCATAAATCCCCAAGCACCATTTTGAGAGCACAACCTCTGATATATGAAAGGTAGTAAATTTTGTCCCTATCACAGGAACCCAATGAATCCAGTGGGAAGGATAAATCATTGGATGACACCTTAACCTTTTGTTGCAGGAGATACCATTCATCTATGGAAGGTTGCGTGTATTCGGTTTATCCAGCAAGGAAGTGCAATGCAGCAGGCTGCAAACACAAAAGAACACTCACTATATATGCAGAAGATATATTTTGCCATCTAAATGTCTTTGAAGATATCTTCAGAATTAACTGGAATGGTAACTATATTAAGACTTGCAAAGATCAAACACTTCTTATAATCTAACACAGAATACAACAAAATAAACAAGACATCCCTAACAGTAATGTCTTCCTGCATAATTATTATAAGGTTTTTAAATTAGTACAAGTGCCCCCAGAATTACACACACAACACTATGGAATGCTTATTCTTTACTGCTTAAAAAATGCCTCCCACAGAAACTGACAATTTTTGAATGAGAAGATCTCAATAGGCTACGCATGAATGCACACTGAGCAGAGCCAACAGCAATTGTATTCTATTGTGTACTCAAAATGGATTCCCTGACAATTTGGTTATTTATGAAGATATTACATTTCTAAGAGATAAATGGAGTATGTTTAGAAATTACTACTTTGACACTTCACGATTTTCCTGCATCTTGGAATCCATTTACATAGACAATTGTGAATGTCTGCAATGATCCTCCAATAGGATATGCCATTTGACATTACAAGAAGCTCACCTTGGTGTTTTTCAGCAATTCTAAAGGCAGTTTCCAAACCTGACTGAAGTTCTTGGATATTTAACATTTTATGTGACTACATCCATGCACAATTTCAGTTCTAAGTGGGTACCCAAAAAATTTACGCCCATAATGAGAATGGGTGACTTGGTCAAAATATTCTGCATTATCAACAGTGCCAAGAGTAGAATTCAAAATCTTCTGAATACAGATTTAAAAAAAAAAAAACAAAACAAAACAAAACAAAGAAAAACAAAACAAACAAACAAACAAAAAAAAAAAAACAGCCTCATCAGCACATAAGACAAAAAACAAAACAAAAGAAAAGAAAAAAACAACAGCTGCTGGAGAAAGAGGCATCAGAAGGTTGTCTGGCTCTTCTCAAATCTATCTGACTAGTGCACTGGGATTTGCCAGACAGATGGCCATTCTACACAAACAGCAGGTAAGAATTTTCTCCAAATCACTGACTCTTGTGTGTTGTGTTTTGTTTTGGTTTTACATAATGAAGTCACAGGTAAGGTGGTAGTCATGACTGCCTCTCTAGACATTCTGTATTTCTACAGAAAAGCCTGTAAGCCATGAATCATACAAATCTTTAGCAAAAGATATCCCATGCCAGAAATGGAGGTTAGCCACAAAGTAAGCCATGCATTTTACTAGAAAAGTAATAAATCAGATGGGAAATTACCAAACCCCTGAAAAGGTCTAATTATATATGCAAAATGTAAGGATTTTAGCATTCACAATAAGCTATAACCTGTAAGCAGAAAACAACATAAAGATACTCCAGATATCTTGTGATGTGGCCATTCCACCAACACAGGCAAACAGGAATTTAGAATTAAGGCCTGTGTTTCTTGTGATACAAGGCACATAAATGACAATTAAGAGTGTGCTGCCAAGGAAGAAATGCAGCCTTACTCTACAGTGCCGTTTGATTACCATTGCATGGCACTAACTGACCTCTCCTCTAATGCCTCCAGGTCAGTCAAGGCCTGACACACTCTACTTTACTGGATTTCCAAACAGCAGAGTTTTACTCACACACAGCAGTTTTTTCTCTTCCTCTCACAGTTCGAAAGATCTGTCTCACTTCACTTTCTTCCCAAGGAGTTAGCTGCTCTTACAACTCATAGCACATGCTGAGAGGCCAGGTTTCCTCTTGCTTCACACCACATCCCACCCTGTGCTAGGCTCAACCATGATCTGAAGAAATTACCTTGGATTACCTGGCCTTCTCTGAAGAAACTGAAGGCCTGAAGAAATATCTGTAGCACACGTAATAACACCAAAACCAGTATACAATATTATCAGTACTTAAGAGAGGAAAGTGCCCAAATTCCAACTGAGTATGAGAGTCTTCTTCGTGGTGTGAGCATTGTTATCGTACTAAGATAACTAAGATAATAAAAAATATAAAAAATAAATGAGCTTTTTAAAATCATAATATTGTCATCTCCACATAAAATTTGTCATTCAAATATCCTGTCTACTTTTAGTTCCTCCAGATGAAATCAGTACTGAGTTAATCTTTGTTTTTACAGCTGTTAAAAGAGTTCCAGTCATACTCTGAAAGCCCAGAGATGCACTTACAGCCCAGCCACATCTTGGCTGCATGAGCACATTGCCTACCACTTTGTCCAGACATACCTTACCATGCACAAACACTGCGCTTAGGCACATATGCTCAAGATTCTATTCTGAGAGTTTGTTGTCCTTGTGGTGACAGCAAGTGAAGCTGTTTTTTTGTGGACAGTCTCGATACATCCTTCAATGGACTGTCTAGACAATTAAAACAAACAAACAAAAAAAAAGCTTTACTTAAGGCTATGTTTGAGTACTGTGCTGAACTTAAGGCTGTGTTTGAGTGCTGTGCTGAATTCAGGTCATAGCATCCACAGTCAACCAGAGGCTACAGGGTCAAGACTGTGAAAATTGTATATTCATAATAAAAATCACAAGTTCAAAGATGGCATATTGAATTATTAATATCTTAAAAGTCACTTAAGAAAAGTTAAAAAAAAAAAAAAAGAAAAGAAAAATTCAGATCTCCTCCAGTTATTCAAAAAAATCAAGCACTGCAGAGAAAAAAAGTCATTATAATGAGCCCAAACAGTATTTTCATAATGGAAAGCTCCATGAGAAAAATACTGAAACATTCTGTAAGATGAAAGATGCAGCATGACTAAACTTAATTTTTAGTATGTTAAAGAGGAAACCATGCAAAATCAGAGACATAAAAGCCCTAACTGGAAAATTAAAGCTTCACTTCCTTAGTACTACAAGGTTTGAAGTACCAGAGGAACAAAGAGCCACTGCTGTGCACATAAGAAAAGTTTTGCTCCAAAACTGCAATTTTCATTGAAGGAATTAAAAAATAAAACATTTCTAATACCAAACTTCCTGCAGGCATCCATCCTTGACAAAAGTATTTACAATGTCTAAAAAAGCCGTAACTGCTCAAGACATGGCTTTAAACTGCGATTGTATCCACTGGTATGGTGGGATGATAAAGATTCTAGGAGAATTAGGACTGTTCAGCTTCTGGAACACCAGAAGGCAGATGCTATCTATAATCATGCCACAGAAAATAAATGACAGATGAGAAAAGACTCATTCAAAACAAAGGACAACAATGACACCCAAACAAAAGTGTAACAGTTTACCATGACCACAACTTGGCTGAAAAACAGCAGAGAGACTCGAATCATGAACATAAAACAAATACAGGGGGAAATAAGCAAGCTAACGCATTTTCATAGAATCATGGAATATCCCGAGTTAGAAGGATTATAAAGTTCGTCAGAGACTTTGAGACAATGATTATTAAATTATGAGGAAGCTGCTCTCCAGCTTGTAGCAACAGGAGACTTCATCTTGTGATCTATTTCTCTGTGCTAAACTTTTTAAGGTTTGAGCCCCAAAACTTTCTTAACGTAAAGAAATTCAAGATACTAAAGCAGATGTTTAATTGCAATCTATTATAGACCACTTTTACTATTAGACTGCTGAAAAAGCAACCAGACATTTCATTTTTCAGGTTTCATTTTTTTCAAAGGTGGTGAAATTTTTATAGATCTCTGAAATATTTGTAACATCTACATAATCTGAATCAAAACTAGTTTCAATGAAAGAGATATTGACTAAGAAATTTCCTCCTATCTAAAAATATATGGATATATTCATATGCTAGTTAGTTGCTTTAATGATTTTCCTCTGTAAGTACGGTGTTGTTATCCCTCAGCTGAAGCTTTTCTTTTTCATTAAACAATGTTAAACCATTTCTGACACAAACTAAAAATGCCCAAATAAATTTTTGTTACTCTGTTCAACTTAAAGAGCACTACCTACAGGCAAATTAACATCATTCAGTGACATTCCTACAAAATAAGATATAATTATCTAGAATTGGATGTTGTAATTTTGCTAAGAAGCTTCCAGTGAGGCAATTTGACTTTTGGCAGTTCTCCTTTTCATTTCTATTAGTCCTTTTATCTCACAGCTCATATAGAAATATGTTAAATTGAATGAGTTGAGAACAGAGAAAGATTATATCCATACAGTGAGAACATTGCTCTTTTCACTGAAGTATCTGTTATAATTTCAAATAATCTTGCATCTTTCATTTCAATATGTTAATCATAAAAACTATATATTGATAAGATTAATTAGGTGGGTAGTGATTTAAAAGACATTTATTTGTATGCATGTTTATATATGAATATAATAATATATAAATTATACAGAATTCATATTTCCATTATTTAGAGAACTCCAATCACTGTCATTTTTTTTAATTACATGCACTTGATAAAGAAAATATTTTGCATAAAAGCTCTCCTCTGCATTTAGAATTACTTCATTTTTGTAAATTAACTTCAAGAGTCTTTTGGCCCGATATTTTGTAGGAGTTAAAGTTCAATTAGAAACTGTGTGAAATTCTATAAGCAATATTTTCTTGTTTTGACAGGGGTTTGGGGGGTTTGAGTATTTTTTTCCCTTTGCTCAATTTTCATCTTGAATTTGGGAATACGAAGAATTTAATTTTATAAAGGAAATTTAAAAATGCTGTTTTCCAAGGAGAATTCTACCTTCAGCTACAAATCCTGGCTCTTTTTTTTTTTAAATTTTGCATAACACTTTAACAGTTTGGAATGTGAGATAATAGAAAGGAAAAAAAAAAAAATTGCTTTTCAAAGTGTAATGCTGTTCCCAAATTGGCAAAACCAGAAAAGCAGTATGAGATAATCAGTAGAGTAGGTTCTTCCATACCATTTTCTTTTCCTGTGATGGAAATCATTTTTTACAATAGGCAATTATCAGATGTGGAAATTCCCATAGGGGAAAAGAATCCATTTTCTAGGCAGCTTGTGAATGTCTTATTAAATTAAGTTTACAGACAAATGGAAAAACACTATGCTATCAGCAAGTTTGCTGGGAGGAGGGGGAGACACACCAGTAGGCTGTGCTGTGATTCAGCGAGACCTGGACAGGCTAGAGAGTACACTTGCGTGGAGAGGAACCTTACAAGGTTCAACCAGAGCGAGTCCAGAGTCCTGCATCTGGAAAGGAATAACTATGTGCAATAACTACAGACTACGAGCTGGAAAGGAGCTCTGTGGAGAAGGACCTGGGTGTCCTGGTGGACACGAGTTTCGGCATGAGCCAGCAGTTTGAAGGTGATAGAGCACTGGAACAGGCTTGCCCAGTGAAGCTGTGGAGTCTCCTTCTCTTGAGATATTGAAAATCTACCTGGACATTTTCCTTTACAAATTCTGCAGGGAACTTGCTTTAGCAGGGGCGTTGGATGCTGAATTCTAGAGCTTCTCTCCAATTCCTATGATTCTGTGAAAACGGTGCAGTGCATAAATATAATAGCACTACCTTTGTAATGTTGATGGAATAAAAATAACTCAGGAAATTACCATTCCTAAAATATATCATAATCAAATTTCTGAAGGCAAATGTCTTTGGTCAGGAATGGCACTTAGGAGGGTGAAATGCCACACCAGCATCTGAACTCCTACCAACATGGTCATGAAGTCACCATCTTTTAGTCAAAGAAGTTAACCTGATCCCAAAAAGCCCATGGTCTCTACTGAGTTCACTGCCCACAGGATGATTGTCATGGTGCTTTTCATGATGAGGGAAGCTTCCCACAACCCCAAGGCCATTTCAAAGAGGAGCACAAATATACGCAGCTTCTGCCTCACACTGTGACCACTTCCACATGTTAGAAGAATATGTAACATCATACATAAATTTGCCTTAGGGAAGATACACCTATTTGTTCTGTGAGATATAACCAAAACATGATCTCTTGTGTGATCTCACAGTTCTTTCAGAGAAGAGGAAAGAGAAACATTTGGAAAACAACAAAGCTAGGGAGAAACAATGAGAGGGCAGGAATCAGAGCAACAGCATAAGAGTAAGGAGCGGAGGAAAAGGAAGAGATTAAATTAAAATTAATTCAAAGAGGAATACAGAGAAATTACCATGATGCACAAGAGAAAAACATATTCATCATATTTCTTCTGTAGTTCGTCTTCAAAATTTGAATAGAAAGTCAGGGAAAGAGAAATGAATGACAGTCTTACACAAAGGACCCACATTTTTTTATAACAGGTGAAGACTGAATAGATTTTACAGACCTAATCTCAAGCAGGGTAAGCAAATACCAAGTCTTATAGTTTCTGTATCGTATCTGCATATCATCCCAATTGGAAATTTCCCAGATGAACCAGAGCCTACCTAAGGATTTCAACCAAAATTTGCAAGAAATTACATCTGAACTGTATATATTACCTATATAGGCAACAAATTACACAGGTCTGCAAATGAATAGGGTGAACAGAGGTAAAAATGCAAGCTTCTTTGTTGTGGCAGCAACTAACCATTGATCTGAAAAAAACAATTATCCAATCAAAACAATCCCCTTTTTTCCAACAGATGAAGAACTCATAAACTGTTGTCTACAATATAATTATGGAAAACTCTCCACATATGTAACATTTAGTTTCAGACAGGCCACATTAAAATTAGATCATCACTTCACCAGCTTCAATTTACAACAATACAACAGACTGAAAACTACAGTGATTCAAAAGTTACTTCATGAGCCATATTTCCTCATACTATGAGGAATTAATCTTCACCAATGCAGCAGGCACTAAAAGCAGGAATTCTTCTAGCTATCCAATTTTAATCTGTCACTCTATGCAAATTAGAGTCCTGAGAATTGAACTGAACTGTAAAATTGGAGGGATACTGACTAAAGAAGAATCAGTTAAGGACAGCCACTGAGATCTAGAATGCAGCCTAATTAAGCTTTAAATTACTAGGGAAATTGAATATCTGACTTGAGATCCATTAATAAGTATTATATTTTATTAAAAGTAGAGTTATCTTGAACTATGAAGCATATAAATTTTCAAAAGGTCAGTTTTCAGCAGTAAAAAATGATACCAGTTCCAAAAAGTGTTCAAAAGTCTTTATCACAGCATAAAATGTAGATTTATGTTAGCCTTCCAGCTTTAAGAAAGCCTCAGTCTGAACTGCTGATCTGTGCTTTCTCTTTGCAAAGATGCTTGAAAAGATGTGGCTTCCTATAAGGTATCCCCACCACAGTTTCTCTCTTCTGAATGACTGCTGGCAGTATGCACACATAAAACCCTCCAGGAAGCCCAAGGAATTACAGTATTATTTGAGGGAGAACTATAAATCTGGTTATTACTCTGGAGTATTACTGTTAATCATTGTTAATAAATTCTAACTCCAGACACCAATACCTTGTCTTTTTAAGTCACGCAAGCATGGCTGTTTCTGTGTTAGCTGCTGCAATGTAAACCCCAACAGTCAAAAAACAGAGGTTCATAAAAACTGGGCAAATAAATGAATATTTATTTTATCATACATATCTAGGACACATAATATGCAATTACTGTGTTAGTAATGAAGAAATGTGATGTTACCCTATCCTGAAATCCCACTTCTGTGGCTCTTGAAAACTCAAACCCAAAAGGTTTCAGGAGGGAGAAGATCAAAAGTAGCAAGAAGATATTTGCATTTCTAAGACCAAAGTGCAGCCCATGTGAATCTCTTCTCAAGAAGAAAAAAATAACAGTAGCTTCATTGCATGTTACATGGATACTCACAGAGAAAAAGAACTGGACTCTGGCAACATCTGGAGTGCCAGTCCACTTCTGGGCTCCCCAGTACAAGGCAGACAGAGATACACTGGATTAAAGCCAACAAAGGGACACGAAGACAACTAAGGTACTGTAGCACCTGACTTTCAAGGAGAGGCTGAGAGAGATGGAGCTGTCTAGCTTGGAGAAGAGAAGGCTCAGGACACCTTATCTGTCTGTATGCATACCTGCAGGGAAGATGCAAAGAGGTGCTGCCCATTGCCAAGACAAGAGGCCATGGACACAAACCAGAATACAAACTGTTTGTTCTGAACATAAGAAAACAACGAAAGAGAGCACGCTGCCAATTCTAACCAAGTCAGCCACTGACAAAAAAATACAAAACTACAGGAGGTCTTTGTATATTTTCAAAAATTTCTTCATTTCCCAAGGTTGTTTTTCAAGTTCATCACCAACCAAAACACCAATGTGAAGATAGACTTCTCAAGATAAATAAAAAAAAAAGATCTGCAGGTAGACTTTAATATTTACCCTGTGTAATGTACTCAAGCTCTTGGTTTGCCTGAGATCAGTCATCTTTTCATCAGAAGTGACAGCATAAAATATGAAAGCCTTAATCACCTAAATGAAGACTTGACTTACTTGAAAACTTCAAAGTTTCATACATCTTATTTACTGGACAAGGATTAACAAGGTGTTGATACTGCCAAGCTGCCTGCAGAAGGCTGAACAAGCTTAGCTTCCAAAAGCTGGGAATGAGCTTCTCTCCTCTATATGGATCTATACATACCTAGAAGTTCAGCTTTTCAGAAATGTTACAAAGGGGACAGTTGCAAGGAAAGCGTGCAACACTGATTAATTTCAATAACAAAGTCTCCAGGAAGTAAGTTCAGTTTCCATTTTGAGGCTGATTACTGCTATGCTCATAGCATTACCAACCTAATAAAGAGTGACTGCATGTGAAAGAATGCCTTTTTCCAAGTATAGCATTTGTTTAATAAAAGATATTTTTATTGCACATGTAACATCTTAAATGTTAGTAACTGTATTTTGTGTAATGTTTACTGCTGTACTGTTAATGTAGTATTCAGATTGTAATGTCTCAAGTCTAATGCAGTATGCTAAAATTGGGCAACCTATTTATCACATACACAGCCTTAAAAAAAAAAAGCACAAGAAGTACTATTTTCTTACTACTCCTTTCTTACTACTCTTCTCACTTAGTCACCTTTTGATTTGCAGCCCTCTTCTACCAGAATGACTTAAATTTTCTGCTTTCTTACATTACTTTCACTGCAGTGTTAGTAGTCGATACTAAGAGGAGAATTAAATCCCCAGTGCATGGATGATGACATATCGCATGCCTGAATGGACTTAATGGAAGGGAGAAACACCCTGAAAACTGTTGCTTGTTTCCTATCCATTAGCACCATCGGCTGTACCTTGCTACGCCATCCAGCATACACAGGCTATTAGTCACACAACTGTGCAACCATCATCCTCTTGTCATTCATGCTATAGCTGCAAATGCCCCTGCTGTGACTGCCATGTGTACCTTCACAGGAGCCTGAAAATACAGAAGAATTCACTTCAGTGAGGATATTATTAAACATTAAGCCTTAAACAAGCTTCCATCTCCTTTTAACTGAACAGTCAAGAGTCATTCCTCAGCAACTAAGAAAAGTGACATATGCCAAGCTGAAGCAAAATCAGAGCCAATGTTAATGTGAGCAGACGCAGCCTTTTTCAGTCTGTCCACTTGCAAAGGCATGTAGTTGTTGAGGGAATCTGAAGTGAATGGCACACACATATCATACCTCCACAGAAAATAGTTAAGCGGTTAAAATCTTCCATTAGGTACTAACAGGTATAGGATCACAGCGAGAGACAAATACAGACCCAAACCACATAACATATCTTAGACAGAAGGCATTTTCAAGAGCCAGTGAACAAAAACACAATGAAATTTAAAAATGTGTCAAAATTATGAGTCTTTTTGAGTATGAAAATAATTATACCTCAAATGAAATATCACATTAATATTGTAAATAGATTATTGTCATGGGTAATAAACCACTGTCTGTTTCTGTTTGTCTGAACATTATTTGCCTAAACACTATTTGTCAGTTTCCGGTAACCTATTCAATTTAATCTGAAACAGACTTCAGAGCTCAGACTGTCATCATAAGACAAAAAAGTAGGCATTTCTTATCTCTGAATGAGAATCAGTTCTTTGAGTTCTACTGGTAGATCAATTATGTATTAGTGCTGCTTCTTGACTTTTAATCCATTTTAGTTCACAGACCTTGAGCTAATGTGATTCTACCATATGAAAAAGAGAAAGGACTAGAATAAGCTATATACAAAAAGAAAGGAAAACAAAGGGCCAATTAATCAGACAAATGCCAACCATAGAGAAACAGGCTGCCTACTGCCAGCAAAGAAGGAAATATGAACTGCACAGATAATCCACCTAAATTCCCTCAAATGTAATAAATTCCAATTGAAATAACATAAGATTAATTTTAATATGCTACACTGTTACCCTTCTTTTTGGCAATTCAGGAAAAAGAATCTGCTGATGTGTCCATATTTATACATTTTGGTACAACAGATCCAAGATCTGTTCTTATCCTGAATGAATAATATTTCAAGCCACATTCTAGATACCAGACACCAGCTGTATGCTTAACTATTTAAAGATCATGGCTGTGCATTTACTGAAATAGATAATTTAAAGCAATACTCCAGTCAGCTTTGCTCACTTTGAGGCCAACTGAAAAATATTCACACACAGCTCAAGCTTAAAAAGCCTTCCATTTTCTGACCACAATTTTCTGCATCATCATATCCACTACCACAGCCTTGCAGCACTAAAATTAAAAGCAGCATGAATATTTAAGTGTTTTGTGATAAGAATGCAGCAGCTAAATCTGCCAGTGTACAAAAGGCAAAGGCAACCTTTGAATTTGAGTTTGCTGCAATACAGAACAGAGGGGAAAGAGGGGGGATTTAAAAAAAATAAAAAAATAAAAAAAAAAAGAGGAAAAATTATCTCAAAATGCTTGCTGGCTATTACTAGGAGTTGCAGTTTTAGTGCTCTGAGTGCTCTAGGCTTCTATCGCCTTATACAGAGAACATTATTTGGTTGAAATCTATTTTCCATGGTGCACAGTAGTCTCTCCTGAAAACAGGAACAGATACAGCCTGGAGGTGGTACGTGAGGTGTCTGGATACTCCATCCGGTACTGGCAGTCTTCCCAAACAAAATGGTTCAGTTCTGACCCATTTGATATTTGCCTGAAGGAAGAAAAAGCTCTCTACAAAGGAGACACTTTACATGAGCATTTTCATTTACTCTGGATGGAAAATATACAACTCTTCTTAGAAAGAATGTAGTCTCTAAGCTTATAATATTTCTGCTTAAATTTTTAAAAAAAGAATGTCCTGTTTTACATGTGTTTTCACATGTGTACAAACATAGCACCTCAGTGCTATCCTAATAGATTCCACCTTGTTATTTGATGTGATTGTATAAAATGCAAGCATACACCAGGATCAGAAATTGAACTGCATGCAGAACTGATGTATGAAGCTGTGTCATGAAGAAACTATAGATGAGCGCTGTCTTTGTCTCAATAAATTCTGAGTATACAGATTTATTTGTTATTTTAAGTTGTTGTGCTTCTGGAAACTATCTCAGCAACTGTGGCATAGGTCACCTGAGAAATGAGGCTGTGCAGATTCATCTCCAGGTGGCATCCACAGTGCTGCACAATGGTGCTGGCACTTCAGTACTTGGCTCCTCCTGACTCAGCTCTGCCTAAGTTCCTGCAACACCATAGGAGACTGCTGTGCTTGCTGGAATTGCCAGCTTTCAGCAGAAAAGTGCAATTGAGGCCTTGACCACTTCTGTTTATACAAAGCCCCATGGTGCCACTACAGAAGTAGAGGTATTAACCCCAATGTCTTGATCAAATAACAGCTCAAGTAATCTAATTCTGTCCATCTAAATGCTACACCTTCAGCTGACTCCAGCATATTTACTGCAGCTTTTGGCTGCCTCAAAGTGTCACCAGACGCTGAAAAACTCCAGACACAACTATTCATTTGATGCAAGATGCACTCTTGTCATCACACTGCAAACACTTCCAATTATAAGTACATGAAAGCTAATAGCAGGTGATCCCGCTAAACTCAACTCTGTGACGTTCCAGCTTTTCTCCTCCACTCACCTGCAAGGGTGAGTGCAAAGATCTCCAAAACAATGTTCTTCAAATGGAGCTTGCTCTCTTGAGGTCTTTGGGGACTTGGCACCAGTTTGACTGCATTAAGTGTAGTCCGTAATCTGTCTATCTTCTTAAAATGTACCAGAGGAAATACCAAGATGCACAAAATGTTTTTCAAAACCCAAGTAACATCTATGTTGGGCATTTAGCACCCACAAGCATTCATAGAGGAAAAACTCAAACAACTATACCGTGAAATTTAGAGAAGATCAAAGCCACTCTGCACTTTTCCAAACATTTTGGCAGTTTGTGTACTTCAACACCACTCTCAAAAGGGTCTTCACGTGTAGCCATTTGTTTAGGATGACAAAAACTTTAATAGCCAGGATGTAGCTATTCCATGGCCTCAACAGCAGGGCATGTCTCCTTTATTAATACAGACATTGCTGCACTGTGTTAGAAATACTCTCCACTGGCAGCTGCCCATTATAAAACAGTGGAAAACTCATAAAAATATGAAGTAGTGTAACGTTATTATGTTTTACACAAAACAAATAAATTCACTTTCAAATGAAAGCTATAGACCTAAATACTCTTGATTACACTGATTAAATCTTTTAAGTACCACTAATTAAACAGAGTGACCACTCAAGCACTATGAAGTCTATTGTGTAAATACATTTCAAGGAGTTTTGAGAGCTGTTTCCACCCACTGTAGTGAACTCTACTGGATAGCTTTTTCTTAAGAAAATTAGTATCACATAAATTCTTTTGTTCACATTCTGTTGTTGAAACTTTTCTTGTCCAAATTCTGTACAGCCCAGAAAATAGAGTGGAAATACCTTCAATATGTAAACTGTTCTCCAAGCAGAACACTTTCTAATTATTACTTTCTTAGCTCTTCAGTATCGCAGTTCCTTCCCTTTAGAATTGAGCAATGTAGTGTTACTTAAGAGCAATGTTAAGTAGGTAATCTTAAATAAGATTAAATAAAATAATCTGAGGAACTGATACATGGATGGCACTGTATTTGTACAACATCAGATGGGCCATACTTCACCATGCAGCCAGACACTTTCTTGGTGAATTTTATTATATTATAAAAAATAAAAAATAAATGTGCATGTGCACAGGCACGTGGACACAACATGACACCTGCGTGTTTGGAAATTCTGCCAATATTCTTCCTAACTCAGTAGTAACTCAAGAGTATCAACCTTAACAGATTAGGATCAATTATGAAATTTGTGCTTAGGGGAAGTGAGGGCACAGAAAGTGCCACCTTGGAAGCAGGCCCAGTCTGAGCACAGAATTAACAAGACTAAAGTAACCAGTAACCAGTAGTATGCTTATTCATGTTAACAGTGAGTTCTCATGATCTTAAAGAGAACATCACCCAGGCTGTAAGATTCTTTTTATTCAAAACTATGCTTATCAACTATTTTCTGGCAGAAAATGGTTCTCTATTACTGAATATCTATTGAACCCTTTTTATGTATGAGAGACTTCATAAACATCATAATAAAAATAATTTACCTCCTATCATCAGCAGGCTGAAAAAGCACAGCCCCAAAGCAAATATAAGCTAGGCTAGCAGAGAAGTTGAATTCATAGTAAAAAAATACTGTGATCAAGACCTTTTCATGGTCCTGTATTTCACAGAAGAAAAATCAGTTTACAAGTATTCTATTTGTTGGGGGGAAAAAAAACTCTCCCTCCCTGTGTGTTTTTTGAAAAAAAATAAATACAGACACAAAAAAAAAAAAAAAAAAAAAAAAAATTAAGTGATCTTTTCTGAAATGCTATTGCTAAACTAGTGGTGACAGGTTAATAGAATCCAGCACCAATGCAGAAAGCTTGATATACACATTCTGCTAGAGTATCAACTTCATAAGACAAAAGTATCATGGCATGATTATCAGGATATATATAGTTTATCCACACAAACTATGAACCTTCCCTAGCCTGTATCCATCACACCAAGATGCGTTGTCCAGTACCACACAAAGCAGTAAAAATTGCAGTTGTTGTTCATATGCACAAGTAAGTGGGTGATCTAGCATTACTGCAGATGTAAAGTATTCCCAGAAATGATCATACCACATTGCCCTGAACACAGCTTCTAGCCAGAAAGAGAAGATACTTTTTTTTTTTTTTTTTTTTTCCAGACATGGGATCTGAAATAATGCCTGAAGCAAGAATCAAACCAGAAACCAAAATTTTGAAATTCAAGCAAGTAACTCTCTGTCCAATCTGGCAGGCCTAGCTTTGTTGAAATTCATATCAAATTGACACTGTCTCTGGTGATCTCCGTTGACAGGTGGGCACTGCAGGGCTGCAGGAGGTTGCAGGCTGCAGGCACCGTGATGCACCAAAGATCACACATGCATACAGCATGAGTACAGGGCAAGGAAAAGTGTTAGGATGTCTGATAAAGAAGACCAGAGGCAGTGCAGACTGGAAAGTTCTGACCTCCTGCACTGGATCATGTTACGTAGCTTAAGAAAACAGTAGCAGAGGTTTGATAGGCTTTGACAAAAGCTCCCTGCTTGAAGTTCTTCTGCCCGTAATGGACAGCAGCCTTATTATATTAAATGTGTTAACTAGAAATTTGATTGTTAAAACTAATTAAAGATGTTTAAATCTTGGTTTTGATTCACTGTTAAGTAATGCTAAGGGAAACTTAGGATCTATTTTAGGAACACGAAAATGAGGACAAAACTAACAGCATACCTAAACATGAAACCACAACCCCTCAAGTCACACTGCACAGCAGATGTGCTCCACATTTCAGTCTCACCTGCCCCATGACACTTTCACTTGTTACCTTGGAAACCTACCAACAGATGAGGCTTTTTAGTACCAGTTCCTTTAATTGTACTCCCAATTACATTTTCTTGCAGCAGTGGCTCCTCTTTTCTCTCCCTCTTCTTCCCTTGTCATTTTCTTTAGCATATAAATGCATTTGTCTCCTTCACTCTTCATCTCTATTCAATTATCATTCCTTAAGAAATGGGATGCCCTCAACAGCTGTATCCATTTTCTATCCCCTTCCCAGCTTCTCCATTCTTCGCAGACTGCCCTCCCCACACTTCTACAGTTCACCCTTGTATTTACATCCTCCTCTAGACCTTTTCTTTCTTTCCTAACTCTACTCTGTTTCCCCTTTAGCACCTGTTCAGTTCCTGTTTTTACCACAGACACAAAGAACTCTGCCCTTCTTTAACATTCTCTTCCCACTAGGTGCTATCCCTGCAGAATTTGCTTCACTTGCAAGCATTTAGCTGCCATCCCCAGGCTGAAACACATCTCCCTACATTCTGTCTTCCACAGACAAGCCTCATATTTCATACTACTTGGCTGAAAGCTCACTAACCAACATGAAGCTCAAATTCTCTTATTTTTTTATTTTCTGTAGTGCTATTGCAATCCCCCAAAACTCTGTGCTAATCAAATATCCTTGTTTTCATCCATAAAGTCCTGTTCTCTTCTAAGACCATTGCTCTCAGTGCAAGACCACCACCTAAAATGCCTTCCTTGACAACAGTGTAGGTATCAATTTTGGTCTGATGAGTCCAGGGATGTGAACTTCAGTCCATGTAAGAATGATCAAACCCAAGAAAAGAAGAACAAGAACACATCTTTCACAAGGAAAAGCAGAGAAGTAAATCAGACTGACACTATGTGGATGAGGATAACTGCAGACTAAATACTAAGTGAATCTGACTGAATCTCCTTTGTAGTTTTTAACTGTGTGTTCAAAACAAAAACAAACTTCTGAGTGAGGAGGTGTAAACAGAAGGCAGCATGTAGCCCAGTCTGATGCACTAATGGCAAAAAAAAAAAAAAAAGTTCTACTTAGCAGAAAAATGTCTCCTATAATACGTGAATCAAAGCAGATTATGCCCAGAGTTCACTGCAGATTATGGAACAAAACAAGTTATTCTAAACCAGCCTCCCCATCAGCCTGCAGTTGATCCAAGCTCTGGAATGCCAAATAAAAAGCTGAATAGCATGACAGAACTTTGCTCGCACCATTCCAGACTAATTTCGGGAATAGAGACAGATGGCACCACTGACTCAGAGGATCTCCAAAAGGCTCCCATCTCACAGCAATAACCTATGTCCCAGTCCTGTAGCAGTCTGTCATGCACACAAGCAGTATTTTTCAAGGACACAAGTGTCAAGCTGGTGCTGGTAAAAAAATGCAACAGCATTCTCTCATGGATAACTTCTTCTATTAAGACCTGTTTAAATTCTATTCAGCATTGTTTCACCAGTATGGACCTATGTGTGAGAAGGTAGTTCTTTAGGAAACAATGCTAGACAACATAAATTACTGCTTAATGTTCTACTTCTGACTAAGTTAAAATTGCCAAAAACCTTTCCAGGAAAGAAAAGCCCCAGGGGAAACATAAGTCTTGTGAGTTAGACCTCATGATTTTAAAGGAAATCAATTTCAACATCAAGGTTTGTTTAAAAAAAAAAAAGTTTCAATTTGGCTTTTCTAGGGTTTTTTTCTCAATTAATGCATTTGCAAAATGAAGTAGAACAGTCGTAGCCTTGTTCTTTACTGCCTCTTCAACATCTTTTCCATTTCCAAGTTGTAAAATTATCATCACTTCATTTCTAGTGTGGCAAAACAACTATGAAATTGTAATTGTATTTCTTTTCCCAAAAAGGAGCCACATCACAGATTGAAAAGCACACAGACAAACTCTGGATCGACATCCAGTTCTGTTCAGTGGTTCCTAGCTTAGGTATAGTACAAAGCTTAGGTAAAGTAAAAACTATGCAGAAACAAACTGCAGAGAAGAATGGTGCAAATGACAATTATAATGATGGTATTCTTAAAGCCACAATGCTGTAATGACACAAGCACGTTAAAGTTCTAGATAGTGATGTAGGCAAAACAGCATAGAATGAGACAATTACATTTTGAACCAAATTGCTATTTCAGGGAGTTGTTCTAAATGAAAGATTTAGATTATGCTTTTGTGTTCCTCGTTGCTGATACAGATACTTCTACTCTTAATTCAGCTCAGTGCAACAGACATAGTCACAGTCTACTTTCCATTTGCCCTCCTAACTCTGTGCACATTGCTCGTTTGGTATCCTTAAGATGCTCTATAGCTCTTCACTGTTCTGCATTCAGAGGTCCTAATGAAAGTCAGACTCTGTAGCCTGTCCTCCCACAGAAAACTACTAGTACACTTGACCACAATCTTTATTTGCTTTGTTGGCTTTCCTTCCTGCTCTATCTTTTCCTGAGGTTGTTTCTTAGTCTTTCTTCATATGGGCTGAAAGTACTCAACCCTCAGTCCCTTCCACTTCTCTCGCTATGTGTCAGCCAGGACACACAACTCCACAGATATGAACTCAAACATCTCCATGTTGGTAGATTACATGGAGATTTCCCCAGACTCCTGTTCAGTAACTTAAAACTACACTGTTTTATCTGGCCTAGAACTGAACAATGTTCCACTTTTACCAAAAGCCCAATGTATCAAGAAGAGCTGCTAAACTTATCATCCTTACCTCCATTTTCCAACACTGTGCATAACAGCACCAAGCTATTTATCACTATTCAGGCCCTGGTGTCATCCTTGCTTTTGACTGCTCTCAAGCACAACACATTTCAGCTCTGCTTACATCCTACAAATTACGTTTTCACGGTGTTGCGTAGATGATATATGCGGTTGATAGAGTGTGCTCACCAACGCAGCAAATTTTTCTTTCTAAAAACACAGAGACATGCCTTTTATACTTTTTCAGAGAATACATCAATGCTACAAATGTATGTGGTTGTTTTTTTTTTTTTTTCATCTGAGTCTTCATGTCTGCTTCCTTAGCCTGTGATATGATGAAAGATTAAAGAGTAGCTTATGAAACTTCACCACGGCAACTGCTGATGTCACTGGGAACTAGATTCCAACCAGGGCTTACAGAAAGATGAAAACCATATTGATAATTGACAATATTTTTGACATTATTCATCCAGCTAATTAAAGCACAACCCTATGCCATTACCTATGCTTAAAACTGAATGAACTAAAAATGCAGCATTATTAACTCAGTTGTTGGCATGATATTAACTTAGCCCACAGAAATTCAGCATTCATGGAAGGTACAGATTATTTACTCCTTTCCCAATCGAAAGCAGAAAAACAGAATTATTTATACAACAACTCCTTAATGCAGTGTCTTTGATTATGCTACTGAATAAAAAAAAAACGTGAATTTTTCCTCAGAAAATGAATGAATGCATTATATCCCACATACCGTAAAAGAAAGCAAGGTTTTTATCCATTTAATTGCAAGCACAGTTAAGCACCAAAGGAAGAGAGACACATGCTACTAGCTGGAACAGTTTTGCATGTAATGCATAAGCAGTAATTCTCCCTTTTGCACTGTATTTTATTTTTATTTTTATTTTTTAGAACAGGCAAGTCACCAAATTGTATGTGCACACCCCTTTTCGATTCTTCTGTGGCAAGTCACTGATAAAATAACTTTACAGTAGTTTGTTCCTCACAGTCTTCTGAAATGCAGTCAGCCCTATGGCATGCAGTTAAGGAGAACACCCACCACAAAAGCAAAATTCTTCGGGATGGAGCATAGAGATTTGATCAGGACTTCTAGCAGATTTCACGAAGAAAAAAATGCAATTAGAAAAGAGAGCAAACATCTGCATATGCTGCAAACATGTTGCATCATCTTTGAGAAACACCAGCAATAACATATGTGATTAAGTTTTGTATCTACCAGAACTTTGGTAGTATTTGGATGACAGGAATGAAAATGAACATAAAAGGATCACATTCTCCCTGCATTTAAGTAAAACCCCTGAGACTTTGGACTGTAACAGAGTCCTAGATAGAAAACCAAGAGGCTGCGCAGTCATGCTGCAATATTGCTGCTATCTTCAGGAAGGTATATCAGATCTCATTACAAAAATTGCATAAGGCAGTCAAAGGTAGGCTCTTAAAAGAAAATGTTTTAAGGTTTCCATATGAAAGCAATATAATTCATCAAGATTTAATGGGAGAGAATATCAACAGGATGAAGAGGAAAATATATCGTAAGGATAACATTGTAAGTTAGATACTATTTAGTTTGATTTATTTCCTGTAACTTGAAGTAAGAACAAGCATGGTCCTAGCTTTTCCCATGGATCATCAAATAGATTCATACTTAATTGGCTTTCCATGCACCTCTCTTTAAGGGCTTGAGTGCTACTTTCATTTGATACAGCATTGATTTTCTCTGAAGTTTCCTCTTACTACAGCTACCCTGATCAATTAGTGTTCTATAAATAAAGAGGTCAGATTTCTTTCACTGGTCTCATTAAACTGCACCCCTGCTGAATTTCTGTGGAGAACAGAATTGGATCATACTGAAAGCAATAGTATGAAGATGCCCTCAGGTTTTCCAGTGAAAATCAATTGCTGGATATTCATAATAAAATGATTTGAAAAGCAAGACTCAGCAAACCTTACTTGCAATTCTAAATAACTTAAAACCACCAAAGAGAAAGAATGGGAAAACAAGTGGGTAAAGGGCTCAGCCAGCTCCACAGTGATATATAATCCCTCATCAATTGTAACTACTTAACTGAATCACCTTGTAATGCAAATATCTTGCTGGAGTCTTGAGCAAACATATAAGTCACCATGTAGTGGTGGTGTGATTACCAAGCAAAGCTAAAAGCCACTGATAATATTTGGTGGTGTGAAACAGGTTAATTATCACAGGTATGACAATGTAGCTTTAAAAACCTATTTTAGAGAGGAAATTTTAGTGCAGAAGTGCAGAAAGTTGAAATTCAGCTTTCTGGATTTCTGGATTCTTCCAGAATGTTTAACAGATTCCTAAGAACCAACTTACACAAGCAAGATATTAACAAATACATTTGAAGACATTCTTTAACCTCAGATTGTATGTTATTCGAGTCAGCCATAACAATGAGTACCTATTTATAGTTGAAACTCAGGCCTAAACTGTGAGGCACCACATTCAATCTAATCCAAGAAGCAGTAAGCGTTATAGCATAGCCAGAACTGTCTGGGGTGAGATGTTGACACAGGACTTTGCCAGTTTCGAGTGTTGGATTACATGTTTGTTTTTTTTTTTGACTGAATCTACACTCAGACCTCCACAAAACGAAAGATAACTGCAGCCATCTCAGAGCTCAGTCCACATCCATGTTCGGATATTCATTACATTTAGACAAACATTAGTGCTCACTCTTTTTCATTGCAGAAGACACTGGAATGGATTACAAGCATTCCTATTCCATTCTACGCAATAATAACTCGAAATTGTTTTTTAGGAACTTCTTTCAATCTTCACAAAATACGCAGGAAATGAATGGAGAAATCTGTTTTGCCTTTGGTTAGTTTCTTTTCTGTGGGTTGTTTTTTTTATTGCTGTTGTTTTGTTTTGCTGTTCTTTTTTTGATATATTATCCAAGTTGTTTTTCTTTTACTTATTTTTTCCTTTAAAATGTAGTTTTCTTTACATGTTACAAATCTAAACTTGCAGATCCTGAGTGAGTTTAGAGCACTAGAGTAACACCTATTTAAACACAGTTGCAGCAATTAAAACAAATGAGAATCAAACCATTCTAATTTTTTATGATTATGAAACATAAGATAAGAAAAAAACATCTCCAGCTAAACAATATAATTACACATTTTTGTAGCAGTTCACCCAAGGAAGTCTCCTATGTGTGCTTTTTCAACATTAGGAATGTTTGCAGTTTTTCCCATATGACAACCACTTATAACCAAAGCCAAATTTTTGCTTATAAACTGAATTAAATTGGACTCAAAAAAAATAATTTTCATAGGAACTGAACCCTTGATAAGAAATATAAATGAATGAACAAAACAATCACAATAAATTGCACTATAATATTTTGGGGAGAGAGCACTGACAGTTTAGTTAATAAGACAGGGATGATGTGCAAAGACATCACGTAGAGAAGATAGTAACAGAAATCCAACTGTGCACAGCCTAATAAGATCACAGAGGATTTGTGAGTGTCACAGAAAACAAAGGTTATACTAATTTCAGAAAATAATTCCAAAAATGATCCAACATATCTTTCTGAGGTAAAACTAGAAGAAGTACATAAAAAATAGATAGATAACATAGGCAATCTGAACACTTTAACAAAAAGCAAATTTAAGTTCCAAACATAAGAAGGATTTTGCTGATGTTCATACTAAGAAAGAGACCACAAATATTACATCCCCTCTGGCAAACAAGACAGGAAGAATCTCCTTAGGTTCTGATTCCACATCATTGTTGCTGCAGATACTTCATCAAAATATGCATTTTTTTGCCTTACTGTGAATCAAAAACAGATATTCACACACCAGTTTCTGCTTTGGACTCAACAGCATCTGATGAAATAAAGAAGGGTTTATAGGGGGTGACATTACAAAATAAAAAAATAAGGATTAGCACTGAGAGAAAATCTGAAGAGAAAGTAGCCTTGGAAAGGTCTCCAAAGAATGAGCCATACCTGCCTTTAAGCCTTTACATTAAACTGTGCAAAGTAGTTGAAAATATAATACGTGAGAGCTAATCATGCCTTAGGAGGAAGGTGAACAATGACCTTAAAACATGTCTTCTGTCTCTGTCTTTACAATTTAGAACAAATTAGTTTTATTTCTGATATGGAAAAACTTACGATATGCAAGCAAAGAGAAATATTTAAGTCTTGATTGAAGAAAATCATTTCAAAAAATTATTATATATTTTAAAATTGAGGAATGGTCATAACCATATATTCACTGAGTATGGTCTACTAGAGACAGGAAGACAATGATGGAACCAAGAGTTAATTCCCTTTGCCAAGCTTATGATGCAAGCCCTTCTTTTTTCATGCTGGTGGCATTCACCTTAGCATAACTCTAACTCTTTAGCTTAACTAAGGCAATTTATTTATTATCATTATTTAATACAGATAGATTCAGTTCCCAAATTAAAAAAGAAAAATGAAAAGTCATTAGCGTTTAACAAAGGCTAATGAAAGAGATGGTATGTACATATAGAAAAAATCTCTTCTACGTTCTTTCTCTCAAGCAGCAATAATATTAATTGGATGCTTCTCTCTATTAACAGGATGATGGGGAATTGGTAACTATTTTCATTGGCCTTTACACTAATCGTGGCTAGCTTGTTAAAGCAGAAGAAATCTTCAGATATATCTTCCCTGATCATGCAGTGTCATTCCACTACCTCTGCCAGACGTTCCTGTTGTCTCCAGGCCCAATGAGCTCTGAGTCATCTATATCAAACAGACCAGCTTCAGTCTGAGCAACTGCAAGGACACTTTCTTTAACAGCTTTGTGGCCAGAGGCCTCGCTTATTTCATACATGAAGAGATCAGGACTCATTCTCTAATGTTGCTTTCCAGAGTGACACAAAAAGCAATGAGAACCCTGGTTACAGGGAGGCAGTAAGGAGATTTGAAGCTGACTAGATACCATATGTGGAGAATATTTGGACAGAGGGACAAGACAAGGCTGAGATCTCCTTAGGAATCTGGGATGATCTTACCATGCCATGCAATCACCCACAGCAGCTGAGATTTCAGAGCATGACACCAGTGAAGACTGGTACAAAATAAGACAATGTGGAAAGGAGTGGGATAAGGAATTAAGGCAGTGGCAGGACAGGGACAAAGGCTCAGGGGAAGAGGGCAGAAGGAACAGGCCTAAGAATCTGCCAGCTAGATCAAGGAGTCTGAATGAAAGCCAGGATCCTCACAACTCATCAAGCCTTGCTTACAGCAAATAGCTTCAGAACAATGGCAAAGTGCCCACTCTCTTCCTCATACTGCTTCAAAAAGAGGATGACAAACCACTACAATCAGTTACTCCACTAACTCCAGCAGCAGAATTTGCATGATGGATATTTAACCCCATTACAGGTCCTTGTGGCTTTCAGCAAAATACAATTTCTGGGGAGAAAGTTTTGTTGCTTCCTACCACTTATTTCAAAGAGGTAGCAGCCCACATAGAGACAGATGCAAAGAGCAATTAATGAGAAACTTTAAATTTACATAATGCTAGAATCCAGGCTCCTGGCTTGACAGTTCAGGATCAAATCTTCAAATCTTCCTCCTCACTGAGAGTCAAAGGCAGCTGGACAGGGAAAATATTAAAAGTGCACAAAAACAAGATCACAGTGGGCATCACAAATTAGTAGACATTTTTAGCAGTAATTTTTCAGTGGAATAGCTCTCACCTGGAGAGAAAAAAAGAGAGAGAGAAAAGAGTATCCCCATATCTTTAAAGTGTGTTTGTGTGAATAAATATATTAACATTAAAAAGGAATACAGTGCCTTTTATTGATGAGCATCATAACAAAATCTGGCAAGCAAATGAATTAGTCTGCCTTCAAATAATAGGTTTTTAACAGCATGGATTGTGCTGAAGAATAGCTGTGTCTATATAGACATGCCTGTAAGCAAATGCACTCAAGTTTCTTAACTGGCGGGTTTAGCCTATCCAAACATCAGGTGAAGAGCCAGCATTAACAATCAGCTCCAGCCCACTCTTTTTTCACAGCAAATAGCCAGCAAACCTTAAAAAAAGAAAAAAAATAGTATTTTCAGAGGCTCTTTGTTCTAGTAGATCCTGACAAATTGTTTGTTGCACAGATGTAATACAGAACTAGATGACTAAATTTCAGCACTGTATATGGATATTTAATAAAATGAAAATGAACCAACCATAATGTTCAGATCGGACTCCCTGTAAGATACTAATGAAGTTTATATTCAGAGAAAATGGGCATAGAAAGCCCTGTCCTTTTCATCACCGGATTCTACATGCTCTGGTCTCTTTTACTTCCACTTTACACTACTGAGGCAAATCTGACTGGGGATATTATGCTCACAATTCACAAGAACAGCTGACTGAAAGATGTTTTGGATAGCTATAGTAGCTGCAAATATGCTGTCTTTGTGATCTTTCTGTTTTATTTTCATGTTCACAGTAACCAGTTTGTTTTAGCTTGTGAATCCTCCCTCTGTTACAAAAAGAAGTCATGATCAGTTGAACGGCCTGCCTTGTCCCCACAAGGCTTTCACTATCTCCCTGTAAAAATCCTCAATTTGAAAGTCTTCTGTCTTCTGCGACAATACTGACTGTCCCCATATATGTTCAGTTTGCAGTGTAAACGTGTATTATCTCTTGTTCCCCAGTTTTTCACTTAGGCAAAATGCATTAATATTCAGCCTTCGATACTTACACAGTTTTGCAAAACCTATCTGTATGGGAACGTGCAAAATCAATCCGTATATAGTTTACAAGCACTACTGTGAGCTAAATAGAAATAAAGTATTCAAGAATGATTTAGAGTCCAAGTTTTTAAAATCCTAATTATCAGTTAATCAGCCATCATGCAGAGCGTTTCGTGTATGCCCACAACTTTCCAGTCTGCAAAAAACTTTCAATATAATTTTGAAATTGAATTTTTATTCTTTGACACTGTTTTTTAACTTCTTTCTGAAAACAACGGTGCCCTGATGAATAATAAAAGCCCAAGTAGCTATAAAGCAGCTATCACAAATAAAAGAATCATACCTAGAACCTCTTTCTTCCTTCTGCCCAAGTATTCCAAGCTATGAAAACAGAAAAAAGTAAGTGATAAAGAATCACAGAATTGCAGAGGTTGGAAGGGACATCAAGAAATCATCAAGGCCAACTCCCTTTTGAGGCACCTAAAGATTAGGACTGAATACTCTGGCGAGAGCCAGTACTTTGCCAGGTGCTAAGTCAGGACATGAGTTTAAGAGTTTCACTCTTGTGTATTTGATGCTTCCTTCTGCCCAGATTTCACAGCCTTGAGCTTTTAGGTACTCATATTTACCTAACTCAGACAAACCATTCTCAGAAAATAGAATACTACATGTTACATTTGCTTATGAGCTTATCCTTCATTACAGAAAGATATGGAATCTAAGTTTAAATTCTTTCTCACTGACTAGGAACAACATAAATCCCACACCCACTTGCATCCACAGTGAAGTGTATTGCTCTTTTCCACAAGGACAAGGCCGGTGAATCAGCCAGGACTGCAGTGTCAAGAATCCCAGCCAACTGCCTCAACCTCCACAGGAGACAATAACCGTTTCTTGGCTAGTAATCCCCTTTGATCTGAAAATCAAAAGCAGTCTACACTGCACCAGCTGGATGGCACGGCACAGTTGGAATGGATATGCTAGAAATTCATATTAGTTAATTGCTGAATCACAGATAATCACTGTCCTTTAAGATTAAAAAATTCCATAGCCAAAAGGTTATTTTCCTGAAAGCAGCTGCATGTGCTTTTAATATTTTTCTAATGTATTCAAGTTAATCAGGGGCATGATTCTTTTCATGCTCCCATTTAACACATACGTGTAGGCAAAGTGTAAAGCAGAGCCTGCATACAGTGGAAAGCTGTATGTATTTATTTATTATACTTTCAATAGACATTTCTTGAAAAATAAACAGTTATGAAGAGCCTGGAAATGCCATAGCTTGTAATAAGTTCAGTTTGGAACTTGCCATATTCTATTCACAATGAAAGTTAACCAAATAAAATGCAAATTTAGTAGATTTCATTGAGGAGGCAAAGAGACTTGGTTAATATCAAATATAGTGGTCACTAATCCCATTTCCCCTTCCCACCCAAGTAAGAAAAATATTTAAATTCTCTAAGTGGTAACTTTAAGCATCTTGAGCCCTGTTAAATCTTATAAGCCAAAGTAAATTCTATTTCTGTGATTAAACAGAGAGTATTTACAAAGATCACAAATAAATTGTGTGGCTGAGCTGCTTTTATTCTTCTTCATACTACCTCAGTACTTCTTACTTTAATGTTTTTCAGAATTATGTTTCTGCTACAAATTTTTGTTAAAAATAAAAGGCAATCATTATAGAGTGTAAGGAAATGGAATATTTTAGGCACTAAATGCTGCAAGAAGATGCAAGTAAATGCATCCCTTACCCAGGGTTTCTCTGCATAATCTTTCTACCAAGATATTCTCTTCTTTTCTTCCTCATCATAATTATTTCTGAAGGGAGGTTTGCTGTCCAAGATGATCAATGCAATTGGCTTGAGCCCTTTTCATTGATTCCAAGATAAATCTACATAGAGTTGCATCTCTACTTACTTGAAGTCAACAAGACTGGAGACAGTAAGAAAATGATGCCCTAGGTGCTTACCACTGTCAGATTGAGGATATTAGCACATACAAAACTGGGGACTGTTTTGTCTCCAGATGGGTAAACTAATCAAATGGACTTCACCTCAACTCAGCAATGAAACAACTAATGCCATGAGAACACAGTTTAAGAGTCCAACTAACGTATCCACTGACATCCTCAAAATAACTTCTGGTTAAAGTACAAGAAGAGACACCATAAGTTAAAAGCAAGGAGTACTGAAGTATTTATTCATGATCTAAATGAGAAAACAACTGCTAACTTTGAAAAGCAACACAAAGAAGAAAACAACATTGAAAACAATAGAAGAAAACGGGACTTTTAAAGCACAGAACCCACTGCTGCTTTGTGATATACATTTGAAACTAAGTACACCACTGCATAAGTAAGCACAACAAAATGAAAATTCAAATCATCATTAATGACTGTCACTACCTTTCTGTGTGCATCAGCAGGCTGCGTACTCTTTCAGCCATTTGAAGATTTAGATCAAAACTCCAAATTACTGCTATACATGTTTCTTCAAAATAGCAATATCAAAGCTCAATATCAAAGAAGCAAGTTCAAAGTTGAGGTTGCTATTCTGCTTTATAAGTAATAAAAACATAAAAAGGATGAAAATATCACAGAAAATAAATATATGTCCTTGAAAAATCAAAGTACACTACCTTGTTTAGTAGTGAATTACAGGTATTTTTAACACAGTATCTCAAGATTCTACAGGAAACAACCACTTCATGGATTCCAGTTTTTAATTTTAATAAGCATTAAAAAACCACAGGAGTCAACAGTATGTTTTCCACGTTTGTGCCTGTTCCACGTGAAGTACATGTAGAAGGAGCAGAAAGAAATTTAAATCACTGCATACTCAGTCCTAAAAGATGCCGCTCAAATTAATCCTAACCCAATAAAAAGTCAAGCACATGCTGGCCTTTCCATGAGTAAATACTATCTGTCCCACACTTTTCAGGCCAACTGATATAGTGTGAGTTTGTCACCAGTACAGCCAACAAAACAAATGGCCTAGCAAGGCAGCAGCACCCCACACTCTATTAGCCTGTTCAGAATGACAAATCAACTGATTGTTTTTAAGTTGCAGCTGCAGAAGCTATGGTCTGAATTTGCAGGAAGACAGTCACTTTGGGATAAAGACAGAGATATTCCCTCTTATTTATGGCAAAGAAGGAGCCTACATGCCAGAACTTAGTGCAGTTAGCAGACTGAGCTCACATATTAGCTTCCTCCACTGTAATTTGTCTGAAGATACATTAAGGTGCTAAGAGCCTTGCTATTTGGAAGAATGCATAATTCTTGTTTTTGTTTTGGTGCTTTCTTAGCCTTCCAGATTTACAATGAACTGCCAAAAAAAAAAAAAAAAGAATTGGGAAAAGAAAGAAAGAAGAGTATTACCTGAAGGCCCTCTATGGCTAACCTAAGCATACTTGGTGTGAGCTTGGAGGCCTGCTTGAAGGTGAAGTTGCTCCAGTCTATAATCAAAACAAATCCATTCACTTGAAGCTCAGGGTCTTCTATCATGGCTTCTAAAGAAAGAAGTATGGCGCGCAAAATATCCACCAATGTGTACCTGTGAATGTGAAAGCAAGAATCGGTTAAGCCATGTACATCAAGGTATGGTGGAAGTTCTGAACATTCCTCCTTTGCACTGTTTATCCAGAGTCCAACAGCATACGTAACTTCAGAAGTCGTGGATATGTAAGCTTAGGAAGATATCAAAAGCTTGGTTAGTTGACTTCATCCTCTGAGGAATGATTACATATTTCTAGACCATCAGCCAACCAAAAGAATACAAGAATATGAAACACCAAAAGCAAATTTGAACTTTTTTCTAGGAGACTGCCTAATTATTCTGGATATTATCTCAAATGTCTGTACAAATGTATATAAACAAATAGTATTTTCCTGAAATCATAATTATATCAAATCTGAGTCTAATACCAGAAGCATAGATCCAAAGTTTCCTCCTATATTTTCTTTTCAAATAATTGAAAAAATAGCCTCCCAAAATTACCCTATTAAAAAATGGAATTTCCACATGATCCTCTTACCCGTAATGTTTTCTCTTAAATCCACAAAGAAGGCTGATCTGTAATGAGCCTCAAGGATCTCAAAAGTGGAAAGTAACATACAATAGGGTTGGAGTGCCTCTGGTTAAGAGTAATAGCCTTTGTCTGGTGTCTCTGGTCCTTTCCATAAGGCCCTGTGACATTATCAAACACAGAAGTTCTCAGTGTTCTGAACTTTCAGAGAAATCTCCACTATATTGTATATCCAGCAAAAAGTACATATGCCTATTTCAATATTGCATTAAATTGTATTAAATGTTACTTCTTTTAATACAGTGTGTGCACTGTTCCATTATACACAATACAATGTTTTGAAAGAAGGAAAAAAATGTGATAGTCATCTGATCCAGCTAACTTCTCACATTTTTCCACGTAGTTTTGTTTTAGCCTAATAAAAGTTGAGGAATCTCCTGAGTCCCGGGAAAGGGGGTTATTAATGTCAGCCTAACTCAAGTCAACAAGAAAAAGCTTGTTTTCCTCTGAAAAGAATAGGGGAACTATTGTTTACTATGATATTTCTCTTCATTTTAAAAACTCTTTCTTTGATTTGAATTTGGTTTGGTTGACTAGGATAAGAGTTTTCATATTCTCCTCTCTCTATTTTCCACTTTTCTGAGAAGTCACTTTTTTCTAATTTTTTACTGTTCAAAGAGCTCACATTTGCAGGTAGTTTTGTATGTCCCTTTTATTGTTCAGATTTTTCCAGTAGGGAGAGAGAACTGCAGAAGAAAAATTCTTCTCTGTAATTTCCCTATGGAAGTCCTCAAAATTCTGAAATTCTCTATTTCCTTTTGGCAAGAAAAAAAAAGAAAAAAGAAAAGGCCATTACTGAAAATGGAAATTTTTCCACAGGGAGATCAAAGAGCTGTAATCCCAGGACCCCATTTCTGCAGAAGGTACAGTGAAGCAAGCCTGGGTAAAGCTTCCCACAGGCACAGACAGTGCCTCAGGCTTGGCCCAGTTGATGCTCTCTCCCTCTCTCCAGGCAAAACAGCTCCCCTAGCCCAATTGCTGCATGCAACATCCATTAGGGAGGCGGAAATGCCAAAGTTGCTGTTGATGTCTCTGAACAAGCAACAAATATCCACAACTCTGTAGTGTAAAAAGTGACTTGAAGAAAAATGAAATAATCCATCGTCTCTTTCCTGACCGAAGTGAAATATGTTCAGGGTGTTCTGCAGCAGGAAGGCTACAGAAGATTACACTGGCACTAAAATGGTCTTAATGCACCTTGAGTCACCAGTTAACCTATCCGCTACAGCACAGGCATGCAAAGACATTAGGGGATGCCTAATCAAGAAGAGTACTGAAGTTCCCCTGTATGGTCAATGTCTTGTATAACTGCCAGAATTAGGATCAAAGCATACTTTGTCTGAGGGGGTGAGGTACACAGCATTGTGTTTGGGTTCAGGGGCAGGGCTGGAGAGTGCCCAACTGCCTTCAAAACCAATGGGGCATGTCTCAGAATTAGTATTTTTTAATATAAAATTAGATAGAAATACACTCTGTAAGAGATCTTCCAAGGGGAAAGGTGGCACAGAGAAGGAAAGCATCCCCAGGTGAGGCAATGTGACAGCAGCTATTTACAAATATCTCAGCCTTAGGAAGACCTTCTATCAGATCTCATATTTACAAGAAAAATAAATTGGAATTACTCAAATTATACAGTTAGCCTCAATCCCACTTGCCATATGTGCTACCTTATTTAGGTGACCTTATTGTCCATGACAGGGGCTCCACAAAGCAGGAGGCTAGTGGAAACACCAACCTCCAGTTCAAGATTCCCAGTTTCCTGCAATAGATCCCTAAACACTCTCCCTATGGGACTTTAAAAAGATATTGTATGCCTTAGATTAATGGCTCTCTGGTGGCAAAAGGCTACTTTGCTTTGTTTGATCAGTTCTGTAAACAGTACATCTTTATTTATTTACATATATATATATATATACTTGAATTATATATGTATATATATGTACCTAATAATATCCTGAAATTGCTCAAGACAGTGGGAAAACTGTTAGATATCAACAAGGACTTCAGCCACCACAGAGAGTAACCAATAGCCACAGGGCTGGGTCTCCACAAATCTATGTATAGTATATTCACCATCGCCTATTGCATGTTTGCTTAGTGTGAGAAATACTGTCTACAGTGACAATGACAATGTTGTATGTTTACCCAATGTAAAAAACAAAAGGTTGTTTTCTCATTGAAAACAACATCCTGAAGAACAAATATCTAGCTAGAAGCAAGCAACAACTCTCTCTGTCAAAGGGAAGTATCTGAGATACTCATTTAAGTCTGAAAATCCACATTAGGTTTACACAGGGACTTGACACTGATAACCAAGTTTCCCTCCTCTAATATGCTTTAGGGCAATTAGCTGGAAATAAGAGTGATCTTTCATTCTGTAATGGACCTCCTCTTCTGCTTCTGATACATTACTTAAGTACAGTACAGAAAACCAGACAAGAAACACAAATCCATTAATGGATATTTAAAGCAGCTTTTCTGCTGGACACATGCTGAGGTAAGCCAGAAATGTGAGCTTGGTGTGATAGATGAAATCTCAGGTGCTGCAAATGGCAAGCTGAGTACTGAATGTACTACCTGAACAATCCAAGCAAATGAAATATGATTAAGGAAACTATAGTAAAGCTTTCACACAGTAGACTTATTTATGTACAGACAGCTACATGTTGTCCAGCATTTCACCTCACTGCTACTACTGCTCACATTTGCACCAGGATGCACAGGCTTTACCACAACAGGTGCTCTCCAATCATAGCTGGGCATTAGGGACATGAAAATCCCACATAAACAGAAGGTGGAAAAATTTACTTGATTCAGATACACAAAAAAAACACACATCAAGCTAACTTATGGCTATTCCATTGCCTACAACCAACCACAAGCTAACCCAAATGGCACTGAACTTCTTTACATAATCTCACACAAACTATCTGATACAGCCAATCTCCAGACAAGCTCTGGAAATTTAACCAGTAGGTAAGACAACTGCAATATTACCCTGGATAAATAACATCTGAGAATTGGGAGCTGTTTTTCACAACAGCCATGTGATCTTACTGCTGCATTAGTTATTCCACATAGGGAACTGCTTCCCCATAATTAGCTTTGTTCCAGCCAAAACCTTGATAGAAATATTTGCCAAAATACTTATCATTTCAGCTTTCAGAGATGTGTGATGAAATGTACTTTGCACCTTTACAGCTAAAAGCTGAACTCCCAATCCTTCACGAATTGTGAGCCTCTGAAAAACTAGTATACTGGTTTGAGAAATATGCATTATTCTGCATTTAATAAATTATATTTCTGCAGAAATACAGCACCAAGAGCACTATGTAAAAGCTGATGCAGAAATTGCAGCTTTTAGGTGATATTCAAATTACTGGTTTAATGCAGGCTTTTACTTTAATATTTTGCAGATTACCATCAACTTCTACAAACTCCAAGTAGGTAGCTTATTTTTCTTAGAAAAAGCCTTTCTCTAGGTAAGATAGTGTTAACTTCCAGTCCTTGGGATTGCACTGCTGAAGCTTTCACTCCACACTGAAATTATATTCTATATAGATACAGAAATACAACCAATGAAAAGGGAGAAAAGCAGGATGAGAGCTACTAGTGACTGTGAAATAAATTTGGTACAAAGTGGCTCTGATCGCTTTTCTATACTTTAAAGCAAAAAGAAAAAAATATAACATATTAACCTTTAATGTAAAGAGAACTAAATATGAAGAAAAGACACAATCATTTTATTCTTACTGATGTGTGCTAAGTTGCAGTGCTTATTTAGGAGACCCTCATTTCACTCTGGTCCCAGTTCCAAGGCACTGGCTGCAGAGCTGTTGGAAGCAGGGTGCACTAGCAGCCTTACTGCTGTGCATGTCTTGAGGCAGCCTGGAGGTGAGCTGGGCACAGACAAGTCCTGCTTTATTTATGCCCAACGTTCCCTTGTTCCAGCAGACTCTTCCAGCACACTCTGTAGCTAGCAAGGTACCACTAATTCCTAGGATAATCTAGAACTCATGGCTAATTTATATGTATTTAATGTCCTCTATTTATAGAGTCATGCTTAATTCAATGAAGAGCTCAGACAACTTCTTTAGCCTGGCTGTTAAAGTGAGTAACACAAGCTGAAAATACATCATCACATACATAATACACTCGTAATATTCCTTTTCTATGTCAACCCCAGCTTGAGTCCAAATGAGGTGGGGACCAGCGTGTAGATACACTCTACTGCCTCCTGAAATGTTCTGTTCCAGTTGACTTTGAGGCAATGAGACTAGAAAGGCTTGACAAGTTAATAGCCATGCTGACAGTGATTCTTATAAATTTAAGAGGGCTACCATTTCTACAGCAACAAGGCCTGCTAGAGTAATCACTCACTGAGGCCTTGATTTGTCAAGAACAGAACAGCTCAACCTGCTGAACATCCCACTCTCTTGTTATTTAACAGTGGCAGCAATTTACAGAATAGTTCTATGAGAATTTTTTAAGGGATACAAACAGCATCAAAGTTTTCAAATGGTTTATAGGAAAAACAGTCTGGAAGACATTCTTGGTAGTACTTCACTACAATCTTTCACCTTTTAACTCTGCTACCAGAAGCCACTGTGGTTTCCACATGGCCAAGAGAAGGACAGGATAGGGAGAACACAGGAGACAGAAGTCTTGTCAAATCTAGCGGACAGCTGTTTTTAATACCAAACATCTTTGGTGATAGGTGGCAACCACCACATCTTATGTTTAGACACATTTTAATTCCAGCCAGTTCACATTCAAATTGAACAACAGATAATCCAATTTGGCAGTTATCCTATTGTCTTAATTGCCATCCTACCCACAATATCAAAAAGTTTTAAGTTAACTTGAGGATTAAAACTGGGTGGAATGATTATGTCACTCAAGGTGCAAACTGTTAACTAGAAGACATAAATGACAAATCCTTTGCTTGAATTTAAACCACATGTCTCCTGAAAGTGCCAAACATGTATAGAATCCACAACTTGTATTTTAAAATCATCTCTGTCTTGGCAAGTAAAGATTTCTTTCAAATGAGCCATTGTGCCACTGTGGCTTAAAGGAGAAAGCTATCTGAGTCTGAGCCATCATCTCACTTCTAATCTACTGTTCTGGCTTAATAATTTTTTCACAATTTCAGTGAAAGAAGAGCCCTCAAGATATACACAAGGTATACACACTCAGATTTCCTTGCTTCATGGTCACTACACCACAGACAAGAACCATGAATTAGTGCACTTGTCTCCTGCACTTTCTAGGAAATCTCTGAGATAGCTAATACAAGGAAAGAGCTCAAGAAAATAGCATCAAAATGGACCAATTTTATGAGGAGCTTGTGCACAGATGCTACAAAGCATACTGAAGAACGTGAACAGCAAAAGATCCTTTGCTGTGAGAGCTGAAGTTATTCATGCCATTAACCCAAAACAACTTCACCATCTGGACATGTGAAAAAGTGGAATCTTCAAATGCAAATACACACCTACAAGCCACACACAGATATGAATCCATGGCCTGGAAGCTCATATGGGAGGCTGATCCCACTACCCCAAGTGTCATCTTGGCAAGAATGATGGAGAGTGAACAGGGTCTGGAAAGCTGTTGGGCTACTTGATCCTGATTTAGTTGTTCAGATGGAAGGACAGCTGGTACAGTTATCAGGCCCTGCTTTAATTTAATGATTTAACACTGAGTAGACGGGTTTGTTTTACCATAGGAATTCTTGCCTCCCATGCTTTTCATTCTAATTGGAACAGTGTAAATGATAAGACTACTGATGCTAAATAAATTACTTATAGCATGTCTGAAACTCATCTAAAAAAGAAAAAAAAAACTCAGAACTTTTTATTTCTAATGGTTCCATGCTGGCCATAATAAATTTGGAGACTTGCTGCGCTCTATTCACTTAGTTTATGAAGCATGTAATAAGGTCCTAACAAAACAAACTTTGAAAAGGAATCCTCCCAGCACTGCTGTCAGAGGAACACTATTTACTTGCTTCATTATTTCAAATCAGTTAGAGCATGAGCTTGAGACATACTGTGCAGAAACCTCAGTGTGCTCCCCACACAATACCGCATAGATGCAGCTGCTGGACAACAGATAATGGAAATGGATAATTAGGAAGAAAGAGTGGCCTAGCTTCATTCCCAGGTCTGTTGCTGATGTGTACTGAGCCTTGGAGCAAGCCACTCCCCACAGCTAGGCTCCAGGGCTCTCCCCTTTGTCTGTGCTGTGGTCTCAAAATGAATCTCTCAGCCAGAGGAGAGCATGCTTGAGGCATGTGCTGCTGAGGAGCAGGAGCTCTGCTGCAGACATGGCCATTGGGTATGCTGGTGGACCTCAGTCACTCTGCTGTTGTAAGATAAAGAATTGTACCAACAGCACTTACGGACAAAAATCACAGTAAATGTACTGTTGTGTCAGCTGGTCTCCTGCAATTTAAATATCAGCACAATCAAAATTAAGAAGAAAATGAAGTTATTCTATTCACATGGCAATATAATACAAATATATATATATATGTTTTTTGCAGTGCTAATCTGTCTAAGCTCAGGTTACACAAAACCACAGAATCATAGGGGTTGAAAAGGACCTCAGGGGATCATATATTCCACCTCCCCTGCTAAAGCAGGTTCCTTAGGGTAGGTTTCCAGTTCTTGGTATTCATCTGATTAAGTGCTGATGATCTGCAAAGTGTCAGAAAGTTTCAGGAATTTTCTTCGTTACTGAGAAATAATGGTATTTAGCAGTCCTTGCTATCTTAAACATGGGAAATTCTTCATGGTAGATGCATGATTTAATAAACGGCCCAAACATCCACTCCTCTGCTAACTCCTCCTTTGCTGATTTTAAGAGTTTGTGGAGCTGTTTTTAAAATAAGAATTTGACCTGGTCCCTAGGAAGGACAATGAAGCTCCTCAGAGTCCCCAGCCACATCACCCTGGCTCATCACTTATCATCAGTGGCTCCATATGCCAGAAAACCACACCAGAGTGAGGATCTGGCCCCAGGTCTGCCCACCTCCATCTATATTTTCCTGGTCAGTGTGGTGGTGGGTACAGTTTCAATTTGTGCTAGACAGCAACTTTCTGACCCCTGGGTACAACCCAAGGGCTAGCAGGGGCAAGGAAGCTTCTCTGGCAGACAGCATGTATGTGGCCACTCTATCTGGAGAAAGAAAGGCACAGCAGGCAGAGATCCACTCCAGCTGAAGCACCCACTGGTAATGGGAGCAGAATGAGCCCCCTCCCACAATGGCCATGGACAGCCTGTGGGAGGGCCTTGCACAAACACTTATACTTCTGCACCCATTCTATCCACTATGATCAACATTTGTGTCCTGCCCGTTTCAAAGCAGCTGAGGGAGATCCCTCAGTGCTCAGCACTGCCACTGCCCAGATTGTGTTGTCTGTATAGGATAATGTGGGTGAAGGCAACTAGCAGGTGTTTTGATTTTCTCACTAAGTCCTGCAGATCTTAAATCTGCATGCACTGAAGACCCTGGAGAAGCCTAGAGATGCAGTGCTCAAAGCTGCAGGTTTTGGAGTCCTCTCTTTATGGATGCACACACTTACATGTTCTGAAGTCAAGCTGTGTTGGTGATTTACGACTGCAGGAGAAAATAGGCATGGCATCTGACAGTCTTATAATACCCAGCCAAAAGCTAAAAGAAAGGGCCCTAATGATAGGCAGTTTTCTGGCCAGCCTGCCAAGTCATCTTCAGGCTAGAGCAGTCCCCAGAAGAATGAGATTATTCTGGAGACTGCATCAGCCTCCTTCAACCTGCCACCAGAGCTTTGTATGCCTGGATCATACCAGCAAGTGGATTCACACTCAGAGTAGCATGAGTGGGGAAAAGAAATGGTTGCTATAACTTTCATCCCAGCATTTCCAGGTGGCTCAGAAAGGGCTTTCTTTAGATGAGGGAAAGGATTTGGAGCCTCAGCTTTTTGCACGGGCAAACTTCTCAGCTCCAAAACCATGATGGATACCCTTGATTTGCAAAGAGTATCTCCCACTTTGTCCTATTGTACCTGAGCAGCTCTGTGTGTGCTGAAGCAGGGAGACCAGCACAATGAGTGCAGCCAGCCTTTGTCAGGGTCGAGCATAGCATCTGCCATATCAACCCCTGTGGTGAAGGGGAAGCAGATGGGCATAAACCCCAAAGCACCTGACTGAGAAGAGCACCTGAGCAGCTCCCAAAAATTCAGAGCCTAAAGGATGAAAGGGCTGAAGAGGTGCTAAGTCATCAAATACATTTCTTTTCTTCCCTTACCTCCAGGCTGCTGCCCTGCTCATGTGTCCCACTGTCCACCCACCCACTCCCTCTGCTCTGGCACAGCTTTTCCCACGCATCCCCCTGGGGAAGAAGGGATAAAAGCAGGCAGGTGGCCCCGCATTTACCTGCTCTGGTCCCAGTTGGCAGCAAAAAGGACGAGGATCTTCCTGCCATAGTGGTCCAGGTTGGCTAGCCCGCCAGGGAAACCATCCTTCAGCGCCTGTTTGATGCCCGGGTCGGTGGCCTTGAAGCTCTTGAACATGTCCAGGTTCTGCTGGCGGTACTCAAAGTATTGGGCCAGGAGGCGAAACGCCTCGAAGTGTTGAAACTTCCTGGCCCGCAGGAACCGTAGGATGAAGGCATCATCGGTGCGGAGGAAGCCGATGTCCGGCCGGGTGATGACCATGTCCCGCACCTCCTGGATGTCCTGGTGCAAGGTGTCGGGGTTCTCGTTCAGCTCCAGCCGGGCTTTCTCCAGAGTCTCAGGGGAGAGCCCTGCCTGTAAGTGAGTCATGGCGCTGCCCTCCTCCTCCTCCTCCTCCTGCTGCCGCCCGCGCTCCTCAGCCTCCCGCACGCCGGTCCCGAGGCGCGGAGCCGGGCACGGCAAATCGCCGCTCCCCGCCGCCGGGCCGCGTCCCGCCGTTCTCCGGCCCGCTCCGGAGGTTCCCGGGTCCCGGGGGCTGCTGACTCCCCCCGCCGGCACCGCGACGCCCCCGGCTGCTGGCGGAGTCGCGTTATCTCTCCCGCATAGCGCCCTCCCCGCGGCGGGCTTCTCCGGGCCGCATCTTCCCCGCAGCCTCTCAGCGGAGGCGCCGCCGCCCGCCACCGGGGACGGGGCTGCGGGCTGACGGCTGCCGCTCGCCCCGCTGCCGGTGCCGCGGAAAGAGCCGCTAGGCAGGGCGAGCGGAGTCGGGGGCTGCTCCCCCGGCCCAGGTGTGGCAAGGGAGCTGCCCTCCCCGCCGCGGCACCATCTACGAGAAATCAGCTCTCGCCCAGTTTCGGAAGCTTCTTCGTGGGAGGGAAAAAAAAAA
>NW_024962252.1:42801152-42830879 GCF_019238085.1 Lagopus leucura | reverse complement strand
AAAACAGGAGGAGGAGGAGGCAAACCGATTCTGCAGGTACTTCGTTGGTACCGGTGCCCAAGAGCGGGCACGGAACCCGCAGAAACGAACGGAGCTTCGGCCTGAAGGATGCTCGTCCCCCCCCTGCGCCCTCCTCCGCTCCACGCCCCGGCTCCCAGATGGCAGCAGCCGGCGCGGTCTGCGCGGCCCCGCCTTGCGGGGACACGGACGGACAGACAGACGGACGGACACACGCCCAGGCAGCAGAGCGCCGACAACGCCAGCGGACACCGCCCCCGCGGACAGGATAGGGAGAAGCGGAGACTCAGCCTTTGCCCGCGGCGTTGCGCGGAATTTGCGCCGGCGCCGAGAGCTGCAAGATGGTGGTGTTGCTGCGGGAGGGGCCGCGCAGAGCTCGGGGTGTCATCAGAGGCCTGTGTGCTGCCTCCAGCCCTCTCGGGGCGACATTTCTTAACGTGCAGCGTTGCAGGAGTAAGAGCCTGGGCTTGAAATACAGCAGCCTTCTGTTTTGGCCTCGCGTGTCTTAAAATGCATTGTGTTGCAATGAGCAAAAATACCGTGCTCCTGTATATTGGAGATGTCAGTGAGGAAAGATGCTTTTTTGATGCAGAAAGTTTGGGTCTGCGGTCAGATTTCAGGGAAAAGTTCCCGCTGAAGAGCATCTGACCTTTGTCTGAGGGACTGGACCTTTCTGATGCAAATGTCTCTGAAAATGAAGCGAAAGGTTCAGGGAAGCCTCCGCCGTGCGCCTCCTCCTCCCGCCGGTGGGAAGCGAAGCGCCTTGGTGCTTCTTTCTCGAGATGACATCGCTAAAGCACACAGCCTGAATTATTGAAAAGGCAGTGAAATCACTGATCCGTTTGCAGAGTGCAGATGGGAACGAGACCAGTGGGAAGTATAGGCTGAGTTCTAAGACAAATAAAGATACTCATAAAAACAATTAAATGGTGCCCTGCGTTTTCTGCAAAGCTTCAGGTGGAACATATGAGGTCAGCAGCAGGGGGGGCTGTTGGCAGCGAGTGTGGGGCTATGCCGGGAGAGGTGTCAGATGGCAAAATCATTACTCACCAGGGGACTTCAGGGAGGTTTTGTTCTCACAGGGTTCTGTGAGATCTAACAGTTCTTCATCAGAAACCTTGTGCCAATACAGGTTTTACCTATTTCCTCACAGCAGCCCAATCTCAAAATACTTGCAATATGAGTGGCTGGGAGGGCAGCAGAAACAGTCCTTCCCGGGCATGAATGACATGGTCTAAAGGTAGGCCAGTGTGGGAGAGTCCCTATTTCTTCCATCCAGCTGTACCGTGTACGGTGGGATGCCACACAAGAGAGGAAGGAGCACAGTCCAGCTAAGGACTGAATTGCTCTCTAGAAACGCCAACTCTTTATGGGAGGGGAAGCTGAGGGGAGGCCTCATAGCAACCTATATCTCCTCATGAGGGTAGCAGAGGGGCAGCGCTGAATTCTGCTCTCTGGTGACAGCAGTAGGAGCAGAGGAAACGGCATGGAGCTGTGTCAGGGGAGAGTCTGGTGAGTTTTAGGGAAAGGTTCTTCACCAAGGGATGGTCGGGCATGGAACACGCTCCCCAAGGCAGTGGTCACGGTCCCAAGCCTCCAGAGTTCAAAAAGTATTTGGACAACGCTCTTGGACACATGATCTGATTTTTGGGTGGTCCCATGTGGAGCCAGGAGCTGGACTTGATAATCATTGTGGGTCCCTTTCAACTTCGGATATTCTTTGATATTCTCTGTTTCCTAAGATGCTTTTGAAGTAGCTTCCTTACATATATGTGGTAAATGTGCGGTTGGTAACCCTTTCTTAGAGTAGTCATTGCTCCAGAAATAGTTTGTGCCTTTTTTTTTTTTTTTTTTTGTTTTGTTTTGTTTTGTGCCAGTTTGTATCATTGTTAAGTCTTCCTTTTCCTTCACTCTCACTGTCTACCTGTATATTACTCACATATTCTTCTGAGTGACCCTTTCAGAGTAGCTGTTTCCATTTGCCATAGGGAACTGCTGACCAGGCTTTCCCTGTCATCATTTCCCCTTTCTAATGCTACTGCTCTGCCATTTCCTCTGTAACAAAGCTATAAAAGAGTAGGTCATGTGACAAGTGCCTCAAATTCACTTTGTGCCAGGCAGACTGTGGGCATTCATCTTGAAAAATCAAGCCCATATATGACTTCCAGTAACACATTCCTTAATTTGTTTTTTCTTTTACAAAGGGAAACATACACACATAGCAGATTTTTCTCATGTATTTCAGTACACAAATGCAGTGAAGAGGGAAAAAAAACTGAGCTGGCAAAAATTGTAATATTATAATTCTGAAATTACATAAAAAGTTAAATCAGAAGATTAAAATAATTTTTAAAAATTTAAGAAAATACATGGAAGTTTATCTGAAAACTTTCGTTTGCAATTATCTTTTTGTTTTTCCCCTTCTTGACCAAATTAATTGATTCCTCTCTTCACTCTTTCCTAAATAGAAAAAGCACACACACAGACGCACACACACAAGAAAAAAAAAAAAAAAAAAAAAAGGAAAAAGTGAACAAGTGCAAAGGTAGAGGGTTAAAAAAGTCTAGAAGCAAATATGTTATTTCACCAAAGAAATCCCATTTAACAAGCTTCATTTTCAAAGAACAGATCAATTTCCATAAAAATGGATTTACTGATATAAAAATTTCTAGCAAGTACTTCATCACATTAAAATGAAATTCAACAGCCAATAACAGAATTTCAAGAAAACTTTTTTTAGTGAATTCTGTAGTTGAATCATAGGTCAAAATGTCATCATCATGAATGAAACAGTTTACACAGCTCTCTCCTGATCCGAGTGGATTCAGAAGGATTTCATTAAGAAAAATGCATGCAGCAAGGCAGCCTGAAGGTAGAGCAAATCAATGAAACAAGATTTTGGTCATATTCTACCCAAGCCACAGTTAGGGCTTATTAAGATGCTAACATTTAAAAATATTTTGAAACTTTGTGTATAAAAGCATGAAAGATTTGTTTTAAGTATAAACAACTTGGTAGGAGCAATAAAATTGTCTTTATCATCTAGAAGCAGATCTACCAAACCATTTAAATAATACAATGAAGAAATATGTGTTTTCCAACATGTCGTGCTACCTAAGTCATGAGGGAAAAAAAATGAAGCCTCTAATGCAGTTAAATGCAACATATTGATGGCACAGTGTAATTTATTTATTGTGCACATGCACTTTTCCCTCTGTGAAACAGCAGGGTATCTGAATAATGCCATTATGTAAATCTAAGCATCCTTTCACATTTTCTTACAAAATATTATTTTTCCTTGATATTTTTATAGTTACATTTTTCTGAACTAAAATCTGAGTCTTGCAATCCTACAAGCACTACAATTAAGCACCTGATTTGAAATAAAAATAAAACACAAATAAGGTACAAAGTTGTTTGTGTAGGTTGTACCAGGTTGCTGATTGGCATTCAGAACAAAATTGTATAACATCAGTAATAGACTGGAGCATTCAGGAACAAATATGGAATACAGGCATGAAACTAAAAATTTAGGTCACTCAGAAAGTAATGCCTCTTATTTATTTCTATAGAAACTACAAAGAGTACAGTAATCACTGTTTGATAGAGAAAGTTCTCGGCTACAGTGAACTATTTGAACATAATCATCACCATTAGCCACGCATTTTCACCAGTGATGAAGAAGAGCCTGAATGCCACGCTCATAAAAATCTGCACCAGCAGAGGTGACCCACTGTTTCACAGCTGTTATGATAGCATCCTTGCTAGGAAAATGCTGCCCACACAGTCCATCTTTCATCAGGCTGAAGAGATGGAAGTCAGAAAGCACCAAATCTATACAGTCAGTGTGGTAGGACAGCTCAGCCAAGATGGGCAGTGTTTTCTATGGTCTTCAAAGTGCTGTGGGGCCTGGCGTTATCATGTCGCAAGAGGAAGGGCGTCTTCTCTGGCCTGACTCTGGACATTTGAGACTTAGCTTAGTCACTGTCACAATGTAGCGGTCAGAGTTGATGGTTCCAGGAAATCTAGAAGGATCGCTCCTATGCTGTCCCAGAAGAGAGTGCTTGTCACTTAACCTGCTGAGAGATGTGTCTTGAGCTTTCTCTTCAATGAGGAATTCACAAGTCACCACCTCATGAACAGCCATTTTGATTCCGGCTTGTAGTCGTTATACCACATCTCATCCTCAGTAATCCTGTGATGCAGTAAACTTACTTTCAGCCTCATATTGGTTTAATAGGTCCTGACAAACTTGCATACAGTGTTCTTTCTGTTCACGTGTGTTTATGGCACTCACCTGGAGCAAACTTTTCAACATTGCCACTATTGTTTCCAATGCACTGAAACCAATATTCAGCTCCATACACTTCCCCGATTGTAATCTGCCAGTTTGCATGAATGAGCTGATAAAAACATTCTTCATTTCACAGTGTGACAGCTGTGCATGGCCATCTGGAATGTGGCTTATCTTCCACATCGCTGTCACCTTTCCTGAAACGCACCACCCACTGCCTCACCATGCTCACATCCACTGTTTGGTCTCCATAAACATTCAGCAAATGTGAATGCAGTGTTAATGGGTACAATTTTTTCTTCATGGAAGAATTTATTTCAACCCCTTTGCTTCATATGCACTTCCATGTCAGATATCATTGTGTTGGAATGCCCCTCTGCTGCCATCTGTCACACAACAACATGTAATAGAAAATTGGTTTTCTATTACTCTACTGCCACATCAGCATCCACCTCTGACATCATGGGCCAACATAATAAAACAGGAAGAATTACTTTTGGAGCAGCCCTCATAAAAACTCAATTAAGACCAGTATTGATACACAATAAAAATTTCTCAGTACAAGAAAGACATTGAGATTTTGGAAAGGGTCCAGAGGAGGGCGACTAAGATGATCAGGGGGCTGGAGCACCTCCCCTATGAGGACAGGCTGAGGGAGTTGGGCTTGTTCAGCCTGGAGAAGAGAAGGCTGCGGGGTGACCTCATTGCAGCCTATCAATACCTGAAGGGAACCTACACCCAGGAGGGGAGTAAACTCTTCAAAAGGGCTGATAACAGCAGGACTAGGGGAAATGGATCCAAGTTGAAGGAGGGAAGATTTAGGTTGGATGTTAGGGGGAAGTTATTTACTAGGAGAGTGGTTAGGCCCTGGAACGGGCTGCCCAGGGAGGTTGTGGATGCTCCGTCCTTGGACGTGTTTAAGGCCAGGTTGGACGGGGTCCTGGGCAACCTGATCTGAATGTGCATGTTTGGTGGCCCTGCTAGGCAGGGGGGTTGGAACTACATGATCCTTGGGGTCCCTTCCAACCCGGGTGATTCTGTGATTCTGTGATTCTGTGATACCTTACTTTCTGTGAAGTTGGTTTAAGACTTTGGACAGCTCTTGCTGCCATCTTAGGCTTCATTTATATTATCCTCAGCATCCTGCTCCAAGTATTACTTCATGAAAACATGGGTATAGGATCAAGTATCCAAGAGCGTTTGTCTCATTTAGCTATGATATAGCTGAAGAGGTTAATAACATATTTGAAAGTACATAAGAACGGGAATACATGCCAGCATCCATTTCTCTTCAGCAAAGTATTTGTGTAGGTGTATATAGTTAAGCACGTTCTTGAAGATTTTGAAAAGGGCTAAATATAATTTCAGACCTAAATGATGGCTTAATCAAAAGCAGATAAATTCAGAGTCTAGGTCCCATTTTCTAAAGTGATTTAGAAAGTTCATTTAAACATTTTAAGAGCACAAGAACAAGTATAGAGGTTCAGAATAGGCGTCTTTATGGCTCCATAGCATACCTTTACAATGGCTTAGCATAGAAGACTAAGGGACAGTATCTGAGTTGGTGTTAAGTTCTTGAACTCCTGCTTTAATTAAGCAGACACATAGAAAGGGTCAAGATGCTTGACCTATGAAGTTCCTTCGTAACTGGAACAAGGGAACATCTAGAACTAAGCTATGTTGACAATCCATCTGTAAATTCAAATGCTGACCAGCTGAAAAATTGGCTTTAGAAAGTAAACTAGTCATCTATGTCTTTTATTCATCATCATATATCTAACAACATAAGAATAAATAGCCCTACAGTAGACAAGTGATAGCATCAGACCTTAATCAGATAAATACTTCAGTATGACAAGCCTACTTTAAAAAAAAAAAAATCATAAAAAATAGAACTAGAAGAGTTTTTAAGAGATTGTCTAGTTTATCTATCCCCTATCCTGATAAATGGTTTTCTGAATGGTGTTTAAAAATCTCCAGCAGCTCTACAGCTTCTCTAGGCAGCCTGTCCCAGACCTTCAGTATCCACACCGCACATTTTTCCGAAGGTCTAATCTACCTTTCACCTGCTGCAATTTAGCCCATTGCTTTTTATCTTATCTACTGTAGACTGACAGAGTACTTTATTTTGTAGCTATGTTTTCTTTCATTTGGAGATTGCTATAAAGCTCAGGTAAAATGTCTCTCCTCTTCCTGTCCGCAAAATCTCTGTAATTTGAATTTATAGCATTTGAAATGGGTGTGAGCAGGGCAGGGTATTAGCATCCTGGGGACACCATTTTGCTGGGCTTTCTTCTTCTATCTACTTACCATGCCATTTTTACTGTTGGAATAGACAATCTGAGGTCAATTTCTAGATCAAAAAAATGAACTGTGATTTAGAAAAGTCAGCACATCACAGGCAAATGATAAACAAAAATGAAAGTTTCATCTAGCATTAGACCACCACAAAATATCTTAATATCTGAACTTCTTTTTTTTTTTTTTTTAAATAGGCAATTCTAAGGACTTTTTATCAAGCAAGTTCAAATATTAATGTACTGTAAGTTAAAAGGTATCTGGCAATATAATGAAGTTCATTGTTATATTAATACTGCATAACTGGAAGCAATGCAGTCATTCATTTCTATAAAAATTTGCATATCAGAGATATGTGAGAAATAAAAGCATAGGAACTCATAACTGAGCCAATAGTTCCAGTAAGCTTAGTCAAATAATGAGTTAGGACATTAAACATTCTAAAATTTAGGTACAAAATTAATACAGAATGTTGAAGATTGGAAAGTTTGGAATAAATGCTCATTTTATTAAAAATGGATAATTGCAGTTAGGGGATAAAATTATTCATTTTTATGCAAGTACAAGAAAGACATGCAACTCTGCTCCAGATGATGGTGGTCTTTGCCTTGACTTTCTTGAAGTCAGTATCCAAAGTTGTGTGCCTAAGTAGAAGATGTCCTTTTATATATAACAACATATGCACCAGATGAGTGACAGCTGCATATGGATGTCATGTAGATTGAAAAATCCAGGCTAGTTTATGGTACTGATTACTAATGCCAGAGTAGCTACTAAATTCACTGCATTGGAAACCAGGTAATGTCTGTTCTGGCTGTGCAAATTAAGGTGCTTCTAACTTCAGTAAGCCTCATTTAGCTTACAGTTCAGGAGGCTGAGCACTGTCGCATCTAGGATTGGATTCTTCAGATCCTGATGGGAGAGATGCTATCAGGTAGAATCCTGACCATACAGTTACTTGAAGAACTCCTTTGCCTAGTGGGGACACGCTTTCACCTTTTCAATGTTGAATTCAGGGAAACTAAGATTGTCCAGCTTCAAAATCTCTTTGTGGATTTGATTTTGGAGTTAGCTGCAACTTTTGTCTGACTGGATAGACAACAGTGCTTTGTTTTCATAAAGAATGGTCTTCTGTTGCTGATAATACAGCCTTTGCAGAGGTTTCTGTGGCTTATTACTGTACTCCCTGACTTATTTTTTCTGTTTGTCTAACTATATATCATGTTTGGAGCTCATTTTCTACCAAGCAAGTAAACATTTCCTATTTAAACTATCATATTCTGTTTCCCAGCTCCCGTTTCCTGATATTTTTTTACAATATTTTTAACTCCCACTTTGTCCACATGGTCAGAAAACTTTACACTTCTTCACTGTAAGTCTCTTCTACAGTTTAGGTGACATGGATGTCTAATGGTGTGCACAGCATCATGTTTTATCCTTAAATATGACTCTTTGTACCACATCATGTCTCTTGATTGAGACATATAGAAATTTTTTTGCTTTAATGTAGCATCTTTTTTTGGGATACTTTTCCCATGATAAGTGATTTCATTACCAGTTTCATAAGTAGTTCTTAGTACTATACTGTTTTCAGCATTCTTTAGGTAAGCTTAACTCAAATAATCACAGAATCACTGAATTGCAGAATTGCAGGGGTTGGAAGGGACCTCAAGAAATCATCAAGTCCAACCTCCCTGCTAAAGCAGGTACCGTACAATAGGTCACACAGACAGACCTCCAGATGGGTCTTGAATAGAAGGAGAGTTCACCACCTCTCTGAACAACCTGTTCCTGTGCTCCATTGCTCTTACCTTAAAGAAATTCTTCTGTATGTGTATACTGAACTTCCTATGTTCAAGTTTTAGGCTATCGCTCCTTGTCCTATCACTACACACCACTGAGAAGAGCCTGGCCTCTCCCATTTGCTTCCCACCTCCCTTTAGATATTTATAAATGTTAATCAGGTCTCTCCTCAGTCTTCTTTTCCCCAGGCTGAACAGAATGGGGTAACTCAATCTTTCCTCATGTTGGAGATGCTCCAGGCCCTTAGTCATCTCTGTGGCCCTCCACTGGACTCCTCTGTCTTTTTTGAACTGGAGAGCCCAGAACTGGACACAGTATTCTAAATGCGGCCTCATCAGAGCAGAGTAGAGCTCACCTCCCTCAACCTGCTGGCCATTCTCTTTTTAATGCACCCCAGGATACCACTGGCCTTCTTGGCCACGAGGGCACACTGCTGACTTATGGCCAACCTGCTGTCCACCTGAACACATAGGTCCTTCTATGAAGAGCTCCTCTCCAGCACGTTGTGATAACACCCCATAATATCAACAGGAATAATGATGTATGTGACATTGCCAGTTGTAAGCTGGTTACAACTACTGATATTAGTCCTCCAGTATCACAACACCATATCTGGTACTGTTTAGTCCCCACATCAAGACACAATAACTAATTTCTCACTGTTGACTTGGTTATATTCATTGATCAGCAGATTACTTGGTATAATCTACAGGTGAACTCTTATGAACTTTGATGTCACCTTCCATAAGCAGAATGAACAAAACCACATGCCATCTATAAAAGTTAATTATTTTCATCTACCATTACAGTATAGTACTGCCCGGAAATCTTCACTGAAATACCCATTCTGATCTTAAATGTCAGAATTTATATGAATTTAAATGTCTGAGCTTGTAAACTTGTTTCAGTTCTGTCAGTCACCTTGAAATAGCAAAAACTGCCTGAAAGCAAAGCAAGTGAATAAAGCTCAGTCAGCTTGTTTTCCTAAGGCAAAACTTTCAGCTTGTTCAGGAAAACGCATTGGATCACCATTACAGTAGAAATACTTGTGTGGCAAGGTACTGTGTACAAACATGGACTGTGTTTGGTGATGCAGCCTAATTTCATTAGGATTTTCCATTATTCTTCCCTTCTTTGAAAACTTGGAATATCATCCACATATTTCATGATTTATTATTATTTTTTTTCAGAATATTGTGAGGCATGAATAAGCTTTTTGCCTCTCTATTTTGATTCCAGTATTTTTTTTTCTTTTTCCAATTAAAGAATTCAGGGTATTTGAGAGCTTCATCTATTTACTAAGTCAAAAACAGATTGCACTCAAAGCTATCAAGTAGCAAAATTACCTTCTGCTGTTAACGTCTTTCAAAATAAATGGAGACACTGAAAATCCTTAGACTAGAAGGAGCAGAGAGGGGGCTATGTTTTCTAAACTTACCCACATGGCTTACGGAGAGCTTATCTGCACTTATTACAGACAGAAACTGCAATAGAAAATTAAAGCTCAGTCTTCTTTGAAAGTATGGATGGAAAGAGCTCAACACTACCAACTGTTGACACATTTGTTTTTGGAAATGAAGTTAATTCATTTCCAAAAATGCAGCTACTGCTGCAGGTGATTTGATTTTATCACCTTAGAAATGCTAATTTTATACTTCATTCAGTCACTTAAGATTCAATTCAGCTGCAAAAGTACAGACATTCAGAGTCACTTGAAATGCCTTCAGCAATCACGCCTGAACGCTCTCCATCATATCCGAGCTGCTCTCCATCATATTTGAGAAGTCGTGGCTGTCAGGTGAGGTCCCGGATGACTGGAGGAAGGGTCACGTCACTCCCATATACAAGAAGGGGAGCAGGGAGGACCCAGGGAACTACAGGCCGGTGAGTCTCACCTCCGTGCCTGGGAAGATCATGGAACAGATCCTCCTGGACAACATGCTCGGTCACATAAAGAATGAGCATGTGATCCGAGACAGCCAGCATGGCTTCACCAAAGGAAGGTCATGCCTAACTAATCTTGTGGCCTTCTATGATGGAGTGACGGCATTGGTGGACGAGGGGAAGGCGACCGATGTCATTTACCTGGACCTGAGCAAGCCTTTGACATGGTCCCCCACCACATCCTCATCTCCAAATTGGAGGGAAGTGGATTTGATGGGTGGATGACCCGATGGATAAGCAATTGGTTGAAAGGCCGCAGGCAGAGGGTGGTGGTCAATGGCTCTATGTCCAGGTGGAGGCCGGTAACAAGTGGTGTCCCCCAAGGGTCTGTCTTGGGACCGGTGCTCTTTAACATCTTTATTAATGACATCGATGAGGGAATTGAGTGCACCCTCAGCAAGTTTGCTGATGACACCAAGCTGAGTGGTGCGGTTGATACGGTGGAAGGAAGGGATGCCATTCAGAGGGACCTCGACAGGCTGGAGGGCTGGGCTCGGGTGAACCTGATGAGGTACAACACGGCAAAGCGCAAGGTTTTGCATTTGGGCCGGAGGAACCCCAGGCACCTGTACAGGCTGGGAGGAGTGGTCCTTGAGAGCAGCTCGGCAGAGAAGGACCTGGGGGTCCTGATGGACGAGAGACTGAACATGAGCCAGCAGTGCGCTCTGGCAGCTCGAAAGGCAAATGGGATCCTGGGCTCCATCAGGAGAGGGGTGGTCAGCAGGGACAGGGAGGTGATTGTCCCTCTCTACTCGGCTCTTGTGAGGCCCCACCTGGAGTACTGTGTCCAGGTGTGGAGCCCTCAGTACAAGAAAGACATTGAGATTTTGGAAAGGGTCCAGAGGAGGGCAACTAAGATGATCAGGGGACTGGAGCACCTCCCCTATTTTTTTAATATATATATTTATATTTATATTTTTATATATAAAGCGCCTATCACCTGATTGATAAACATTCTTTGGAACCATTTTGATGGCAGGGGTAAGAACAGGAGTCAGCCTGTCAGAACCTCAGCATTTCTGTTTCCAACCAATTGAAAAAAAAATTAAAATAAAAGCCACAAGACTTTGCTGCCAGCCTGGCATGCTGGCCTTTAATACTGCTACTCCATCAGGGTTGGAGGGAGACTTATTGTGAATGGCAACAGTTTGCACTGTGATTTCTCCAGCTGTGCTCCCAACTATGAGGGAGTTGGGCTTGTTCAGCCTGGAGAAGAGAAGGCTGCGAGGTGACCTCATTGCAGCCTATCAATACCTGAAGGGAACCTACACCCAGGAGGGGAGTAAACTCTTCAAAAGGGCTGACAATAGCAGGACTAGGGGAAATGGATCCAAGTTGAAGGAGGGAAGATTTAGGTTGGATGTTAGGGGGAAGTTATTTACTAGGAGAGTGGTTAGGCCCTGGAATGGGCTGCCCAGGGAGGTTGTGGATGCCCCGTCCTTGGACGTGTTCAAGGCCAGGTTGGATGGGGTCCTGGGCAACCTGATCTGAATGTGTATGTTTGGTGGCCCTGCTAGGCAGGGGGGTTGGAACTACATGATCCTTGAGGTCCCTTCCAACCCGGGTGATTCTGTGATTCTGTGAACTTCAGCTGATGCTCTGGAAGGCAAGGGTTGCCCATAGCTTTTGTGTTCCACCTGCCAGCCACAATATAGAATTGTATATTTACTTCCAGCGGCAGTTGATATAGGCTGGTTTAGCAATAAGGATCACTATATTAGCTTAAGGACCAGTACATTAGTTTAGCAAAAGGAATTAATGTGTGCTAGTTCTAAAACTTTCCAGTTTAGCTTTGCTTGGTATGTAAACAGTCTTGTTTTTCTGAATGTTCCCTGGTTCACTGAAGCACTGAAGCCACAATAGAGTACTTTTATCTTTGCATCCACCAGGTGCAAGGACTTTTTTTTTTGTTTCATAGAAGTTGTTTAGAGTTACAGTGTACCAAGAGAGAAAGTTGCTCATTATAGCATAAACAAGACATGAAGGTTTGCCAAATTGGGAGAAAATAGCTAAAGGTCTGCCAAGGGGCACTGGGAAGAAGATAAGGACAAAGTTATGAGGATGAAATAAGGGGGAGATGACCTCCAAAGCTATTTTTTGCACATTCTAGAGGGGCAGTAGCATATATTCATGAGTTCTTGGAAAAGAATGAGTATGTATGCCAATGTATTTTGTATGTATGCCCTAACTGTTTAAATGTAGTACTTGAAATCTGAAAGCACATGCTTGTTTTGTCAAGTCACCTGGTAAATATCATAAGGATAAAGGAATGCTGGCTTTCTAACAGCACATTAGAGTTAAAGAGTTTTCTTCCCATTTTTTCAGTGACAAATTTAAACATTAGCTATCATTTGGTTGTTTTACTGTTTGTGAAACTATGATGCGTTAAGTGGCAAAAAGTACTCCTATAATCAATATGTTAATTACAGAGGCAAGCAGCTGCTTTTAGTTTTGCCTGTGTAAGTGTTAGGCCCCTTTATACCTAGAAAGTTCATGGAAAAAAAGGAGTCCAACATAAGGTGGTTGCTGAACACTTTTCACAAACTGAGATTTCCAAGTACTGTTTGATTCACACTGGATATTAAATAACAATCACTGAGGAATCATGGGTTCCATATCTAAACTTCCTTCACAAAGGCAATGCAGAAGATAGGGGAGCAAAGAAGAGGTGAGGCACAAATTAAGGCACACAGAAATGCTCATAGCAACAAGAGGAGTCCTCGTTCAACCTACCCTGTTCAAGGAGAAATGCCAGCATCTGCTGTGGGTTGTTCTTGGTGAAAATGAGACCTCTGAGCAGAAGAAATGCACTTTCAAACAGCTAAGAGAGGTCTGAGTGTATTCTGTGTCTGGAGCAGAGGAAGTTCCGCACAAATGAGCGCAAGATCTTCTTTACGGTGAGGGTGACGGAGCACTGGAACAGGCTGCCCAGGAGGGTTGTGGAGTCTCCTTCTCTGGAGATGTTCAAGACCTGCCTGGATGCCTACCTGTGCGACCTGCTGTAGGGAACCTGCTTTGGCAGGGGGGTTGGTCTCAATGATCTCTGGAGGTCCCTTCCAACCCCTACAGTTCTGTGATTCTGTGATTCTGTGTTGAAGAGAAGACATTTTGAATCTCTGTCCCTGTCATCAAATTGTAAATGTAGGGGAAAAAATGGAGTCAAGAGGTAACAATATGGTCCTGTAGATAAAAATAAAATGTGGTCCTTGTTTGACAAGTCTCTTGTATAGAATTCTTCTGAACGCAGACATTCCCTTATAAACTTTAACTTTCAGCTTCTTCCAGTGAATTACCTCTCTGAAGTGATCACACCAAACCTATGAGTTTATTTGTTTCTGCACGTCAGTTCAGGGAAAAATGTATTGCAGATTATAAAGTCTTGATGCACAAAGTCAGGGGGAATTTTCCTTCTGCCCTTGAGAAGTAAGGAAACTCAAACTTCTGCAAGTAAGGAAGAATATTTCTTCTAACAAAGGAGGTTGGCGTAGACTAACACAGCAATGCCTCTGGCCTTAAAAATGTAAGTGAATCTGTAAAGCGTAATGTCTGTGAGGTCAACTGTCTCACTGTTAATAGTGAAATAAAAATAAGCAATGACATACCGCAGTGCTAACTAAGAAAATTACTGCCAAGGAATTCGTAAAACTCAGGGAAAAGCAAAACTGACATCATCAGATGGAACAGATGAGCTTCCAAGATTTTGTAAAAAATACATAGACAATGCGGCTTAATATATAGAAAACACGCTTGATGGAGGAGCAGGTGTAGTTCTATAGATTCTTTGTCCAACAGGGTAAACAGCCTTAAAAATGAGAAGCATTTTGTAAAAGAAAGCACCTTCTACAGATTTGATAAAACTTATTTGATATTCCTGCACCAAAGAAGTGTTAAATAAATCTTTAAACATCTCAAGTCCAAATGTCATGAAGTCTTAAACTACCAGGACAACACATAATGAGTCCAGAATATGCTCAAATCTGTTGCAAGGTAATGTTAGAAAATGAGAAAGTGTATTTTGCACTTCCTCCAACTTTCATTATATGAATTCATAGTCCATGGTATAGAGTTAAATTTTAGTTCAGCAGAATAGCATTCAGCTTTTTAACTGCCACAAATGCTAATGAGAATCTTTTGGGGTAAAACTTACTAATCTGAAACTTTACATTCAAAGGTCAGAGTCATCCCATGGCATTTGAAGACAATGGAATCTATTTTCAGGGTACTATTTATTCAGCCACAGAAAATCTAGCTCTTGAGTCTCAAAAGTCCTGCCAGTTACATTTATTATAATTTTTAAAGGGCAGAAAACTATGCTGACTTTTAAAATAGCAAGAATCCAGACAGATTCTCCTTTTCTTTACAGAGGAAATAGCCATAAAATAAAGCCAAAACTTAAATAAATAAATAAATAAATAAATAAATAAATAAATAAATAGATAAATAGATAAATAGTATTTAACAGTTGCAAAATTGTGTGAGATACAGGCATGGTTTGCACCTGTATCTGCTTGGTAAATTTGTTTCTACTGTGAAGTGTGCACGTGCACACACCCCTCCCTCACACATACACCCCCACAAAAGGAAGAAGACAGGAATCTCATGCTCATCTCAGTGGTATTGCATACACACAAGCAAAGTTTGGGGTGTATTTTTATCACGAGCATTAACTGATCCTCCAAAACAGTCTGAGAAACACTGCTGTAGAGCCATGAGTGAACACAAGTCTTCTTACTTTCAGAGCTGGATGTCTCCTGTAACTTGAAACTCAGTGGCCACTTGTCTGATTCTGAAGAACTTTATAAAACTGGCCTCAGAATAGTTGCAAAAGGCCTGTAATTGTTTCCTCTTCACAGAAGCACTTATGACAGATAGCTCCTGTTTGGTGGCATTTGTTTCATAGCAACCCTCCTAACACAAGCTGGCTGGTCCAAGAGAATGGAAATCAGACATGCAATATAACATTTTCTATGACTTTTTTGTAATATTCTCTGAGATTCTATCCAGACAAAGATTTAATGCTGTTTTCTTCATAGCTGCAGCAGCAAATTGGTTCTGTCTTTTACTTTTATGAAAGTTACAAAAATATTATTCTTCTAAAGAGACCTTGAAAATATCTGTATTGTATGGCCAGCTGCCATATTAAAATTTAAACATTTCCTGAAGATTCAATTAAGAAAAGTAGGTAACTGGATTTTCTTTTGCTTGTCAGGAATGTATCACTCAACACTAGGCACTGAATGGAAGAGATACTAGTGCTTATTAAGCAATTTGATAGTTGACCTTAAAGGCCATTTGACAATTGACCTAAAAGGCCATTTGACTGTGAACAATAGGTATCTATTAAGGATTTGTCACTGCTTTTGATTATATTACCAGACCCTTGCTTAAAAAGAGTCAAGAACATCCAGCTGGAGCAAGCACCTCCTTATGTTATTATGTAACTCCAATAGCCTCAGAAGGATTATCCTTGATTTGCAGTGGTAAGAGATGAGAATCAAACCATCAAACCAAAGATTTTTTTTTTTTTTTTTTTTTTTTTTTTGAATGTTTGCCCCACCACGTGGCTATTTCAAACTGAATTTATAAAAGCCCAGTATGTTTTACTTGGGCATAAATACAGATTAAGGACAGTTCAGCATATGATTGTATTGCAAAGGGGTACAAGGGAAGATGAGGTGCAATAACTGGAGGTCTAAGATGATAAATGGGGAGACAGTGCTGAAAATTATTTGTTCAATAGAAGAAGTACAAGTGGAAGAAGACTTCATCTATCCACTAGCATTCTTGTTCTAAAGGAATAGATTGTTTTGTTGAGTTTTGGATATCTAAAGAAATTTCCTGGGGAAAAAAAAAAAAAAAAAAAAAAGCAAAATAAAAGCATGGATTACTTAAGCCACTCCAGCCACCTGCTCTGACTGCTAGGATGTATTAGCTCTTCTTGCCAAGTAGGGACTATATCTTCCCCATTTTTACTTTGAACTCATGTCTTCAGTACTGCAAGTTATTTATATGACAAGTTTGTTCAAGTGGATTTTATTTGCGACTGAAGTGTTGAAAATAAGTTCACAGATGTTAGGAAAATCAAACCTAATTTTGAAAACCTGTGGAATGTTATACTTCATACAACAATTCTTTCCCATGCAAACTCCAGCTCCAAAAGATGTGAAATAAGTAACATCAATCAATTTAACACAACTCTTGCATTGAAAAGTGAATATTTATCACCAGCTTGTTTATTAACATCTACCATTATCTTTTGCCTATACAATGTGTGCATACACATATCAGCATTTGTGGTAAATGGCAGTGAAGGCAAGTATCCAGAGCACAAACAAACATTGAAGTGAGTAGTTGCAAAACATCAACTCTTTGAAGTGAAGAATCTCCATTTTAAAACAGAATCAACTAGAATGGTAAATACTCAAGGAGATGGGTTATCTAAATGTTGCAACTTCATTCAATTTTTATCAAAGTCGGTGTTTTGTCTTTGCAGAGATACGTTCTTTTCAGTGTGTTTATTCATATTTCTCTTGAACGTTACTACTTAGACTTAACTGACGATACAACAGAATGGTGAGCTTTGGCAATGACAGCAAACAGTTTTCTTCAGAAAAGCTCCATAATACAGCACTGGATCAATAACAATAGAAATGTTACTGCAGCAGTAATTGTGAAAAAAAAAAAAAAAGCTTTTTTTAATCTATAACAACACGTATCTGATCTCACATGCTTCCAGACAACTTTACTGAATTTGTATTTCCAGTACAAAAGACTCATCCCCTTGTCTCCTTAATTTTACAGGCTAATGGTAGGAATTTTTTATAGTTTTACAAACATGCATCATTAGGTTGTTTTGGTACAGAAGACTCATGGTGAAAACCAGGGTCAGCATTCAGTCCACTGCAGTCAGTAAAAGGAGTCTTACAGATTTCAGCAGACAGTGCATCAGACCCTAAGTACTGATAATTCTCCAGAGTAGCTGTGAAAACACTTGAAAGCCAATTCAACCTATCAAGACTAAAAAAGCTAACAGGCTGCTTTCCCAGAGCTGCTATTTTCAGTTTATGCTGTAGCAGGAGGTCATGGGATAGACTTGACACTTGGCATTTTCTTCTCCTTCTCTGTGTCTTTGCAGAATTACGCTTGACACCCTCAGGCTGTCACCGAGGTGTGTATGGAGGGCAGAGCAGGAGAAATGCACGGGGAGAAAAAGAAAGGTGATTCCAGCAGACGACAGACTACTCTTAGTCCGTCAGAAGAATTTGCGCGTCAAGTATTTTTGCCACCATTCCTGTCAGTTTCAGGTTGGCATCTTGGGAGTTTACAGAAGTCCTTGTCAAAATAATACAAGCAGAATTGTAGAAGGAGAAATGAAAGAGACATCACAAAAAGAGAGATTTAAGTTTAATTGCAAAACTGCACTTTTCCATTCAGGGATTTTTTTCTGCTAGCCAGTTGCAAGGTGACACTTGGCTCTTGTAGGTGTCCTTCAGCACAGCCAGATTACAGAAGCAGAGGAAAACGGAGGGAGGAGAATTTCAAAAGCACAAAAGAGGAGTTGTCTTCTTCCTCTGTGCAGGGAAATTAACCTTTCCTTAGAAAATAATCCCCGCAAGGATGCACCCAGTTCAGACTTCTTTCAGTTGTCCAAATCTGAGAAAGATTCTCTATCCCATAGTAATTTGATTTTACTCCTAATTTTAAAATAAAAAAATTACAGCATATGTTGGTGGGAGGTAGTAATCATCTAAAAGAGCCAGAACTGTATAAATAACAAGGACCCTAAAAAAGGGATGAAGAAATTTTTAGAACAGGAAATGAAATGTTCTAAGAATGTAAGAAATGCTTTCTGGCAAACAGGGAAGAGGTGGATTCCTGAAAACCTAGAGACAATCTCAGACAAAAAAAAAAAAAAAAAAGCTGCAAAAGATCCAATCACATCAGTTTCTAGAATGAGCTTTTAAGCTGAGCTTGGGGTTGTTTATTTGTGATCTTCTTTGCTTGCTTTCTGCAGTGCTCATCTATAACTATCCATCAATCATTAATTCCTACACTCTCACTCATGAAAAAAATTGTCCTCCACTCTTCTCTGCACTTAACACAGCTGTGTCCACATATTAACTAGAACAATGGGCTGTATGAAAATACTACTACAAAATTAATCACTGTAGATTTCCTCTATCTTTTCATGCAGATGATCACTTAGGAAAAAAAAAAAGAAAAAAAAAAAAAAGAACCCAGAAAGCAGATAGCTCTCTGTAGACTGTCAGCATATATTCCATTAGTCATCAGTTAATGAATTATCCTTGGATTCTCTTTCAAATCCTACGTCAATGCTTCATTTATCTCTCCTTTCTGCAGTCTGAGGGCAAAAATGCACTCATTTCCCTCTTAGCAGTGATATAATAGAAGTACAAAGATGACTAGCCAGAGCAATTCAGATCAGAGAAGATCACTGAATGAAATCACAACTAGTGATTTTCCAGAATTTATTCACAAAATAACTAATTTACAGCAACCTTCAGCCTCTGTCACTTTTGCAATTCTTGTAGACAGTAATTGACATCAACTATATCAGTTTGAGATGTCAGCTTGTCTGTTAAGAATTAGAAAGTTAAAAGGATACGAAGTAGGAAAATTTATTCATCTTTCCTACTTAAATAAGTGGAAATGATTTACAAATTGGACTTTTGTTTTGGTTATATGCTTGGCTCTTGTTGTCCTATATGAGGTATGAAACCTTCTTCATTTCTCTTGAAAGTGCAGGTAATTTTTATGCAGGTTCCAGTAGGTAAACTGCATCAGTTATCCCAAGCTCCAGAACAACTGGCAGGGAGCAAGAGAATAAATAAAAATTGTAACATCCTCCACTTGTACAGGATCCTTGGGATTTTCTCTGCAAACACTGTTTTAAAGGCAGTACCCTGAGCCAGAGCAGGGGCAGACAGGGTTTGTAATCTCTATTCTTTATTCTATACTCAAGGTAAATGGGAGTCAACAAACTCTCATGAAACCATGAAAGGATGAATGTGTGGTTATTCATACATGGTAGCAATGCTACCCAACTTTCTTCCAACATGTTTATCACAAAATAGTTGATGGATATTTAAATTGGATTTACTTCATTTCTTTTCTAGACAATACTGAGAACACACATTCCGAGATTTTGATTAACCTGAGACGTTTATACATTTGTAATTGTAACAACCTAGGATATGTATCATTATATATAACATTTTATGTGATCAAAGTGACTTGAGAATACCATACCACACAGCATTGTGGTGCAAGAACACAGAAGGAATAAGCCATATGTAAAGTGGTATAGTTATATTTTGTCAGTGCACATAGCATTTCAACTTGAATCAAATCCTTCTGATAGCAGGGACTTTGGGTCCTCTCTCACTTATTTCCTGTCAGTATCAATCAGTTTGCCAAAATCAGGATATTGAAATCCCTAAAACATCACTTTAGGACAGGAAGAAAGGAAATTATTGACCTTCTAGTTACTAGGAATTAGATGGCAAGCAATGTCTCCGTCTGCATTCCCATTTTAAATGTTCATGACTTGCTAGGGAGGCATACACAGGCCATTAACTGACTTTTCCTCTAGAAAGGCCAAGAAAGGTTACAGCATATCTCCCTGCAAGTAAATTTGCATTAAAATGCTTGTCATTTCTAGGAAAGAAAAATTTCCATTTGGGTCAAGGAAAGAGAGATTTCCATTTGGGTAAGTTTTACAGCATCTGCCAGAACTGGTATCCAGCAGACATCAGAGGTCTGCTACCAAGATATCTTACAATTTGTAAGAAGAAATGGGCAGTTCATTTCATCTGTGCAGTATGGAAATTAATGATAATATAGACAGGAAAGAAAAAGTAGAAGGGACAAGAGTATAGAACAGAGTTCATGAAGATCATGTTATAAGTTCTTCAAGAGGTTTTTTTTGTTGCTTTTTTTTTTTCTTTTTTCTTTTTTTTCTTTTTGCAGGCAATAGTTATAGCACAGTGGAATATCCAATAGTAATATTTCAAGAGATAGAATAATTTTTTAAAAACCTTTTCATTAACATGAATAAAGATTTATATGAGTTATAACAACTAATACACAAATGTTTTTATAATATTCAGGTAAAGAAAACTGATTGCATGGTATTAAATCAGTTAGTTAAAATTGATTAATTCCACTCAAATGTCCAAGGATCTGGATTCCTCATCACCTTGTCATTTAAGTAGCTGCATCTAACTAGGACCCTGCTATTTTTGTTAAACTGAGCATATTTCCTACAGCTTTTTTGTCTTTCTTTAACTAAAGGATACAGTAACATAGTGATGTATGTCTTACTTAACCATTTTTAAAATGTGTAGGGAAAATGCTAGATTTATTTTTTCTGCTCACAAGTGGCCAAATTTCAGTAGTTTTCAGGTTTTCCAGCAGTCTAGTCTAATAGGTGAGCTCTAAGATTGATGTAATCTTTAACATACGACAATCAGGCTGAAGAGAGAGAGATTAAAATGGACTAATATGCAATAGGTACTGATGTGCAACCTAACAACTTCTCTTATACAACTGAATGGTATTGGAACCAGAGTTATCTTGTTCCTCAGGTTAAAGCGTAAATGAATGACCAAGGGCTGTTCTGTGTCTAGCCACGCACGTGTGTACACCCTGAGGATCATAGCGGAGAGTAGGGGATGTTCTCTTTAGAAAGAACAGGCTGAGTAATCAAGGAGGTGAAGTTGTACTTTACATGACAGAGCAGCAGGAATGCATGAAGCTCTGCCTGGGGAAAGATAATGAGCCAGATGTCAGTATATGAGTCAGAATGGGTATACAGACCAAAATGGTTGAGGTGTTGTGGTATGTGTCAGCTACTGACCTGCAACTGGGAATAAGTGTGGCCTTCTTTGGACAACTGGAAGAAGCCCCATGTTTGCAGGCCCTGGTCCTTGTAGGAGATTTTAACCACTCCTATATCTGGTGGAAGGACAATACAGAAGTGCAATCTAGGAGGTTTCTGAAGTGCATTACTAGCACAGGCAATTGTGATGATGAAGAGAGACCACTCTACTGGACCCCATATCTACAAAGAGGAAGAACCAGTCAGTTATGTGAAGGTCTACAAGGCACCACCTTGGCTGCAGTTATCATGAGATGGTGGCCATGAAAGGTCAGAGTTCAGGATGCTGAGAGGAGGAAACAAGGGGAAAAGCAGGACCACAAATCAAATTCAGGAGAACAGTGTCCTATTCAGGTGCCAACCACTAGACCAGGCTGCCCAGAGCTGCAGAGCTGCATCCGGCCTGGCCCTGAATGCATCCAGAGATGAGGTATCCACAACATCCTTGGGCATCCTTGATGGGGTAGAGAACATCTTCTGTCAGACTGTAAAAAGAAGAAATGGACACAAATAAAGGAAATTCCATTTAAACATAAGAAAAAGCTTTTTCTCACTGAGGGTTATCAAACACGGTAACTAGTTGCCCAAAGAGATTGTGTGGTTTTCCATTCTTGGAATTATTGTAAACCCAGATCGTTGGATGTGACCTTAAGCAACGTAGTCCAGCTGGCCCTGCTCTAAGCCAGAGGTCTGAATTGGTTGATTTCCAAAAGTCCCTTCCAACCTCAATCATTCTGTGATTCTATGATCTTTGGCCTTAAGATCCTATTTCTCACAAGCTCTCTTTCTTGTAAAATCCTGGAGTCTATATAAACACATAAACTCTTCCAGTTCCAGTCCAACTTTTCCTTTCTTGAAAATTACTAGGATAATTCTCAGAAGTTCTTTCAATTTTAGTAAATGTAGATTAGTCCTTCAATGAAATTATGTCTCATAGCTCTGTCGTAATAGACATAGTCAAATATATTGTTTTAACAACTCCAGTATAGAAACTCCACAAACCAAATATGAACGAAGAAGAAAATCAGACAGTGATCAACATTGCTGAAGGATTCAAGGAAATGAAGATGTTGTCTAATCCAGCCAGAAATCTCATTATGTTAGAAAATCTCAGATCCTCAAATACCATTAAAAGTAAGACAGCTTGCAGAAATCTACAGCTCACATTCTTTCAGACACAGCTTTTATTCTTGTTCATGAGATTCTAGTAGGGAAGTGTAATTTCTAGCTATGATTATTCTCATATCGCCTAGAGACACTATTTTAGTGAGCACAATATTGGAGACATTCTTTACATACTACTGAGAGAGAAAACTTTCATTAGTTCAATTTCCCTCTAGGTTGCCCTTAGTCTGCATGTATCTCTCCACCTAATGAGATTTAATATTCCAGCTTTTGCAAGAATGTCTGGAATTATATAAGAATGACCCCCACACTCTTACAGTTAACTGGTTCATTCTTTTCTATCTTCTGCTCCTCTGAGTTGATATTTGTCTCTAGAGGAAATGAAACTTTAACATTAACTCTCCTGAAGGCAAGTGCTTTTCTACACATTTTTTAACTGATCACAAGGGTAGTTTTATAACTTACACATTCCAAGAATGTAATCACTATCCCCCTCTGAGAGTCATAGCTACCATTCCAAAGGGAAAATCAAATACTTGCACACACCAGCACAGCTGCTGCTCCTTCTTTCCTCAACCTTCCTACTATCAAGAAAAAGATATGGGCAGGTACTTCAAGCACTTTGGTGTCAACAGGACTTGGATTCTGGAATCAGTTGGATGTTTAGAAAAACTCATGTCAAAGAGTGCTGAGTACAAGACTGGAGAACTGTGGTAAGGAAGTTCAAAACTCCACAACTTTATGGAATATGAATGCTGTCAGTTCAAATGTAGTTTCTGTTTCACCATTTCCCTCTGCAAATGTGCAGTATGTCTATGGCACTACTGAAGTCTTCAGACTTCCCCTGCGAAGTATTAGTTGCTGGATTAAGCTCTTGTTATAAAATGCCTTGTAAACTACATATTATATTATATGACAATAGAATTGATGATAGGATAAGATGGGATAGAATTGGACAGAACAAGACAAGACGGGACAGAGAACCAAATCAGGCTGCTTACCACACTGCTGTGTGGTAAACAGAAAAAGCAGGACTCCTCACCCTAATGTAGACCAATCCTGGGCTTCTGGGTTGTCAGGACCAGGACCTTCCCTATGGTCTCCAGAGTGCTAGAAACCCCAGACAAACAGCCAGTACTCACTCTCTGGCCTGCAACCACAGCATGTTCATAGGCATTCTCCCCATGGGAGACAGCATGATTACAGACTGTCTCTTTAGAAAGCATTAAAAACAAGTTTAAGCAGGCCTTGCAATCTCCAGTGGACTTTTGTATTTGATAGTTTCTTTGTTAATTTGCCTTATCTATTGCTGGTGACCCTCTCCAAACATGAACACATCAACTAGCTTTGTTGAATTTGTTTCATCTTTTTCACTACCTAATCCAGGTATGTATTTCTTGCCTCTACCTGATTTGATATGTCAGCAGATGATGAGGAAAAGTCAATTTCATTTCACAGAATTGGCTCCCAAATTAAGATATAGGCAACAAGCCACACTTCTACATACACTCTGCATCTGCTGAAGCATAGTCAGCCCAAGGGAGTACCACACCTATTTAAAAAGAAACAGATGTGCTTTGTTGAGAAAAGACAAAAGAGAGAGACAGATAAACAGAGGACAGAGAGACAAGGAAAGGAAGACAAATGAATATTATTGATGTAATGCTTTTTACTCTTTGTATTGCTCACTAACAGCCTGAAGACTTCTAGAGGCTTTGCAATGATTGGAGAAGACAGGAAATAAAAATGTGCTCCTTAGAAGAAGCAATGTTTTCTTTACCTTTATAAGTAAACCTTGTCTATCTTTTGACACCTGCAAGCATAATTTCCGTACTGCAATATTTTGTGCTTCCTATTAAGCTTTAATCTGCTTAAAACACAATAAATAAAGTGGCTAAAATAAATATAAGTAATAATCAATACCGTTATTTTATTCTGTCATTTTAATTTAAAAAATTGACAAGATGTAAATACAACTTTTAAATATTGTATAAATAATAATATATCCAAAATAAATGGTACAAGAAGTCATTATGCATGGGCAATTAGGCAACAAAATATATTCTGGTGATTAGAGGAAGAATGCGGGACTCAATTTGCTTAACTTTTAGCCATTTAGAAATTAAATATCTTGCCTAGAATAGCAGTTTAGTTGCTGCAAGGAGAGCCATCTCCATTGTCAGTTCACTATCTCTATCCTGAGATGGATGCCTAACATACATAAGGTTGGTCACCATTCTATCTCTGTGCTTTTTCTGACGATAAGGAGCCCAGACAACTGGCTTAGGTCAGGTACTGACCTTTTAGATTGGCTTGCATTAGGTGAAATGAATCACCCCTCCACAAGGTTTCATCTTTCTTCAGCTTTTCACATTTCTTTCTATGATAACCATTGTGTGTGTAACTACAAGCATGAAGGCCAAATGGGAATGTCTTTTTTTTGGTGGAATTCTTCCCAGAGATTGACTTGGATTTCCATTGGAGTCAGTGAAAAAAGACTACTGACACTGAAATTGTAGTCACTATCCTACTCTTTGGATGAGCTCCACCCAGAGCAGCAGCATTGGACTCTCAACTTTACCACTCTTGCATCCACTCCAGTTCACTTAATGTCTTCTGTCTTCTAGAATTATCAAAGTAGCTGCCAGAATTTTTAGTTCCTGGTTATGAATATTGTATTCTTTGCCTTGGTAGTGGACAAAGATTTAAAAACCCAAATCCTTACAGACTCTTCTAGCATTGTGAGCTATTACGATTTTTGTTCCTAGCAAGTGCTTCTTTGAATGCTCCAAGAAAACATATGGTACAGTTAAGCATAGAAAAGTAAGTTCCCTTTACTTTAGAAAATGTGCTTATCTGTGTCTCAGAAAAGGGAGCTGACTGAGTTGCTTTTACAACAGCAAAACTAATGAACCTTCCCCGAGGCTTCAGCCAGTGCAGCATGTATTAAGCTAAAGTGGATCTGCTCTGCCTTGCCTGGGGTACAGCATGGAAATGCTGCTTGGTATTTAAGCACTTTAAGCATGAGTAGGTTATAGAAAAAACAAAACTCTTTTATTTTACTTTAAAGACACATGTTTTTTGTCACAGCTGGTCCTTGTTGGTCCTACAAGTTATTAAATAAGACCCTGCAAGCTCAGGGTCAGCTGGCCTCAAGGTCAGTATGCCAGCAGCATGTTCTGTGTTGAATTTTCCAGATTTCACTAAAAATATAGCACATCCAACAGTGTTCTTTAAAAGAAGTGCTCCTAGGTACTTCCCATTGGCTCTTTCAAGCTAATCCAGTATATTCACAAACATTTGCTCCTATTTCTATTTTGCTTCTCATTCTTAGAGGAGAGTTACTTTGCTCTGACATGATTTTTGTTTGTCACTGTCAGACAGGCTCAATTTCTGAGCTTCTCAGAAAGCTTCTTAATGCAGAGGTCAGTGGAAAAAGCAGCACCCTCAGACTGGCAGTAGCTTAACAGTTTTTGTAGGTTTTGGCAGACACCACTTACAAAAGAGACCCTGAAGGCAAACAGTGAACATGCTTTGTAGATAGCCTTGGAAAAAAGTAGTTTTAAATAGTCCACGTGCAAAATACCCCAAAATTATTTCAACAAAAAGGCGAGAAAAAGACACCTGCTAAAAGAAGGCATGGAAACTGGGCTGGCATGGTAAATAGAAGCAGATTTTGACAATATAAATCCAAATAAGAGATAATAAATAGGCCATACTTTTAAGAGGCAAGCTATAAAGTAGAGTAGTGTAAGCATGACCTGCAGGAAAATAAGTAGCTGTATATGGCAAAAATGAAGTACGAAAACATATTATGGATATTGAGTGCAGAAATGATTACTTCTAACTTATTTATTGGCTGGTATTCTATCATTATACTGAAAATTGGTATGAATCAGCAAGAAACAGCCAAGTTAAACATATACAAATATATTCCTCTTTTATTTCATCATTTTTTGTGGTTTCAGTAACATAAAAGGCAATGATTAGAAGGCTGCTTCACTATATCTCCTTCTGAAGCACTGTATAAAAACTTAAGTTTTAAAATAAAAGTTATGATTGAATTTTTTGACGTTTTCTTTACCACATAGTATATAAATCCTGGAGATGAGGAATGCCTAAAACAATGTGCTACAAAAGCAGAGCATTTGTATATGGCATTTTTTTTTCACAGTGCTGTATATGAGCCAGGAGAGCCTGGAATTGCTCTGCTAGAGCAAAACAGCAAAATAGCTCATGAATTATTTCTTTCATGTAGAAAAATCTTAATGTTCATCAGGTTAATCCAGTATTCTCAGTCAAAATCATAATGCTAAAGAAGTCCAATTCTGGAGAGTAGATTTCCTTCCAAAGCAAAGGTCGCATCTGGAAATGATGGAATTGATACTGCATACATCTGTCTTTTTCCCCATCGGGACAGATAGTGGAGGAAAGCGCAGAATTTAAGAGTATATTAAATTACAGTGGATCTCTTTGTCTTACTCCAGTGACATACTGTGAAAAAATATAGCCTCTATTTGAAATTTGATTACAGGAAAGCAGAGACTTAGAGAAAGCATCTTATTAGAGGAAGTAGTAACAAAACACTCAGTAAGTTGATATTTTTATAGATTAAAAATATCTTTTTCACTGTCTTTTTTTCATTACAAAATGGAACGCAAACTACACAGAAAAAACTGGATCTTTATAATATTCTTCATGAATGCTAAGCTGCATTTCTATCAGGAAAAATAATTTTTACTGAATGGCGCAAAGCAATTTGTCAGTAATTTTTAAAATACTGCACTCAATGTCTACTACAGTGCTATCAGTATAAGCACATTCTTTTCTCTGCATGCCAGAACTTTGTTCATCTTCTTAATTTATATTTAGAGTTCCACATGAAATGTGATTATCTTGAAAAATTTTGCATACTGTTATACTATGTAATGTTCTGTTTTCAAATGGGGGAAACTTCCCCACTTTTAGGGTTTTGTCGCTCGCAGAGGTATCCGTAGGAGATGTTCTTGTATGTATATGAGGACTGATATATGATATTTGAGTTTTTCTGGAAAACCTCTGAGAAATTATCAAGTGAAATGAGCACTATGATATGTTCAAGTTGCTTCCCCCTTTGGAGTTTCCTAAAGAACATTGATTGCTTGACATTTTCTTATCTTTATTGTGTCTTAGTCACAAAGCTTCAGTTAAATTATAGTTTGGCATGTTAATATTACTGTTAATTGCTTGAACATCAGTTTTTAAATGACAGCTTTTGAATAGCACAAGCTATGAAAGTATATTAATGCACGTTTTCTCAGATTCCTGTGTTCTTCTAATCTTGCCAATATCTTTGAATAAGAAAAGATTTATTTTTAGAAGGAACATGTTCTTCTGCAGGTTCTGTTGGTTTAGGGAAGTACTGACATAAAGAAAGCTTGGAGTCTTTTAGTTCCAAAGCAGCTTTATCAGAGAGATTTTAGAAATAATATTTGCATCTCTGTTGCTTAAAGTCACTACATTACAAATGAATGTGCACTTACTGGCAAAGCTCTTAGCAAACTCAGGCAATGCACACATGGGGTTAATTGAACTTTGCTTTTATTTCTGTGCTGAATTAACCTAACCCTATCAATGCTGTATGCATTCTACAGCCTAAACCAAACTGGGGATGTTTCAAAAAAAGCATTGCTGCCATGAACTACCTCCACTTGCCATCTTTGTCATCTTTCTTCATTAAATCTACTATCTCTCCTCTCTTCACCTATGTAAATCTCTCATTCTCCTCTTCCTCTTTCTCACATTACAACTGCTGCTGAAAGCAGCAATCTGTTTTACACATAGAAGGAATACAGAAAATAAGAATCCTTGCCCGTCCATCTGTTCTATGCCTTTAGCTCTTGGACAAAGGCAAGAATTACCCTTTTAAAATCCATGTAACTTTGGAGGAGGAAAGAAAAACCTTTTTCCTTGTACTCAGTGGGAGAGAAGTAAAAGAATTAGGCCTTTGCACATGCATATGTGCAAAGATTAGACTGGGACAGTGGATAAAATATTTTCAACATCTAGTGATTGAAGACACCTGGGACAAAACAATCACACAAAAACAATATTATTTACTACAACTGCATAGGAATGAGAATTGGACCCACCCTATGGCACTGTGAACATGTCAACCTTGCTCAGTAATAGGCAAAAAAGCAAAAGATCACAAGAAATGTAGAATGGTTATTTAGAGCAAGACTTTAAGATTAGAGACTGCATAGACCAGGACAGTCTTGGAAAGGAAGAAAATGAAGGAAAGCTTGAACTCACAGTCTAAATAACTAGAAAGACATCTACTATGTCTTTCAACATAACAGTCAAGAAAATACAATCTACTAACTGGACAACAGTTGCACTGCACACGTAACTAAGCTGGGAAAATCATTCCCAACATCAAAATCATTATTAGGTTCAAAAGTAGACAAATATTGAAGGTTAATTAAATTTGTAGGTATTAAACTCATATTCTTAATAAAACCCAAAGAAAACCCTAAGACACAAACTGCTGGGAACTGGGAGAAGACCAAGGGAAGGAACACTGCGAATTTGCTCAGCTCCAGAGCATCTGCCACACAGTGATGCAGGAGGCGGGAGCCACAGATGGACAGAGCTTTGATCTAAAGGAGCAAGGCTAATATTGAACACTTATGATAACCCATAACTGACAAAGTGCTTCTGCTGGGACTTATTTAAATTCAAAAAGTATGTTAAGTGGCCACCTGCTTCCCTTTTTACCATGATGGTTTAGTGACAATTGGAAGACTCAAAAAATGAGTGTTTTATGCCTTTCCCCAGAGACCCTTCCTTCTCAGTCCAATAGTATTCTGGAGGCTATTATGATGTTCCCATCTGTCTTAGTCATTGTGCAGCCAAGCTATTTCTATTTAGCTCCTTAACCTTTCCTCATGAATCAATTTCTCTAACTCGATAGTCAAAGCCATCTGACAGGGAAGGAAAGTAAATCTTGGATTTGGAAATAGGGTTTCACGCAGCAACTTAATGCAGTGAGAGGTGTAGAATTTCTCTGAGTTCCTTACCTTTCCTTTGTTTGAGTAAGTGTGTATTATTGCTGGAGGAAACAATGAAGCAAGAAGTATTGACTGAAAACTGGATAGTAAAGGCCGTCGAAAACTAGAACAGCTAGAGGGAGAAAAAAAAAACACGCTTTGTTCTTTCATGGGAGATTAGGAAAAAGCATTGGATTCTTGCTTCCTTTCCTTCCTTCCTTCCTTCCTTCCTTCCTTCCTTCCTTCCTTCCTTCCTTCCTTCCTTCCTTCCTTCCTTCCTTCCTTCCTTCCTTCCTTCCTTCCTTCCTTCCTTC
>NW_024962252.1:42779584-42801142 GCF_019238085.1 Lagopus leucura | reverse complement strand
TTCCTTCCTTCCTTCCTTCCTTCCTTCCTTCCTTCCTTCCTTCCTTCAGTCTCTCCCTCACTCTTTGTTCATTCTGTGGCTTTGAGAACTCTCAGGAGCACTTCAAACCTCACAACACATTCCCTAATGGAAAAACGGGCAAAGGAGGAGATAATAATTGGTTATCCAAAAAAACCTACCTTTATTCCAGAATACTTCTTTCAAGGCAGTCTTTTACAAGTCTTTGGCAATTTCCTCTAAAGAAAAGACATGTCACTGGGAAGAGTGCAAATCAAGGTCTCCCCCAGTTTTGGAAATTTTCTTCTTTGTGGTCAGTGAGATGGATTTTTTAGTTGCTGATTCAAACTAGACTTGCACAGCTGCTGAGAAAGAGAATTTCTGTGGAGCATTGCCCACAAAACTACATTTTGTGATGAACAAGGACCTCAACATACTGCATTATCAGCATTTGAAGTGCATTTACAGACATCTTTGATAGCACTCATTTTCATGCTCTGTGGGTTACTGACAGTTTAAAGATAATGAATTAGAAACTATATCACTAGTTTAGTTAAAAGTATGGAAGTGCTGACTCTCATACTATGTACTTTTTTAGAAATGTATGCATATTATACACCTATATATTTTGCCAGTTCATTTTGTTGCTTGTTTGCTTTAATTCATTTATTATATATCACCTATTACATAATCTAAGAAAGTTCTGTGTTGTAAAACACCACAAAGTGTTACTTACAAAGAGTGCTACAAAGTTCATTACATCACAAACCAATATTAGAAGATTCTTAGTGAACCCACAGGGATTCCCAATGGCACATCAATAATTTAGTTCTTCAAAAGTATTGTTGTTTCCAAAAAAAATCTCATAGATTTCTCATATTTTTGAACTACACAAAAACTTTTCAGTTATGAAATGAAATAACATTTTATTTGCAAACTTTTTATTTCTCCAAAAATTCAAGGGGTGTCTTGAATGGAAATGACCTAAAATCCCTTTCCAGGTAAGAACTGGCTGGATTTAGGAGCTGTGAAAACCAGCTTTTCTCTACAACATGCTACGCTGAAGAGAAAGTTGGTATCTGCACATAAATCAGTTCTGCTGCTGTACTGTACTGCCTCCCCCTCTACAAATAGCATGATCACGACCATAAATTTGTCACCTTTTCCTGGTTATTACTGGCACAATTAGTCCTTCTAGGCAGAGAATGCATTTGTAAGTGAGTAGCTATTAGTAGGAAGCGCACTGTGGACAGGGTTGATCAAGTTTAATGCAGCCTTCCTGAACTGTACTTTCTATCAGTTTCATGTGACGTAAACTGATCAGTAGCTGAAAATCTCTTTGTAGTGAGAAATTTTTCCATGAATAATGCTTAAGTCTGATGAGAACAGAGTATGGTTATAAAGAGGCTAGAAGTAAAATAGAGTAATTTTTCTGGATGATAAAAATTAAGTAGTAATAAGCTTTGTTGATAGAGGGAAAAATATCCATGATAGCCAAATACATAAAGAAGAAGGGAAAATTATAATAAGTATGACTTTATAAAATAATATTTCAGTAATTCCACTTGTGACAAATTACAGCTTTAAAAATCTCTTAAAATTCTGTTACAGTTGCATTATTTAAACTTTACCTCTTCCACTGAGAAAACAACATGGTACTAATGGACAAATAAATCTTTTTTTGAGAATTATTTCAAGATACAAGAATTGGAAAAATCATTAAACATTTGATGACAGCTGCAATATATTCCTGATTTAGAAGTAGATCTATTCCCAGGAAAATACAGCAAGAACGATAAAAAGAAGATCAATAAATCTCTGCTTATGTATATCATAGGAAGGAAATAAAATGAAGATATAATAGATGCAATGTATTCCTAAATAAAACCACAAATAGAATATAATTTGTTTCCCTCACATTTTAGTTTCCACTGAAAGAACGAAAACAAAACGTAAACTTCATAAATTCATTAAAAGCGTGCAAAGTAAAAATCTTGCACTGCTGAAGTCAGAAGACAGCTTATCACTAACTTCAGCTGGGATGGATCATCTGTTATGCTCAGCTCTTGCTACAACTGGATCCTTATCTTTGTGGATGCAAAAAAAATGTGAACAGTATATAATTCATCCGCTAATCTCTCAAAACAGTTTTCAGTCACTTAGCCCATGTTCAGAATAGCAAGTACTGCAGCTTAATTCAGCTGTTTTGCAGCATCACTGATGCAGACAGTGAAAGTTGCACTGTAGATAAGATGAAGGCATGCCTATTGTTGTTTCACCTCATAATATTGATGTAGTTAGATAAGATTAAAATTATTTCAGTTAGAGATGCATGTGCTTAGAATCTGTTAACACTAAGCCTCACGTGCTATTTATTTCAGTTGTACTGATAGTAAATCCCAAGGTAGGAATTCAGTGAGCCGCAACGGAAATCAGCATAGAATATCACATGACAGAATGGTTTTGGTTGGAAGGGACCTTGAAGATCACCTAGTTCCAACACCCTGTTGTGAGCAGGGTTGACATCCACTGGGATATGGCTAATAAAGACTCAGAAGTCTGTTTATATTTCTATGGTAAACCCAAGCTATTGATCTCTTTGATCCTTCAAGATGTCAGGGTATACTGTCAGACATGGTTTTTTGGTTTAGTGTAGTGCTTGTGTAGGGGTGTTTGTGCTTTGCTGAGAGGAGGGAGGCAGTGTTTGATTGAAATATCATAGAATCATGGAATCCTTAAAGTTAGAAGGGACCTCTGAGGGCCTTCTAGTCCAACTCCCCTGCAATGGACAGGAATATCACAGCTAGATTAGGTTTCCCAGGGCCTGATCCAGCCTTCTCTCCATGGATGGGGCATCAGCCACAACACTGGGTAACCTGTCCCAGTGCCTTGCCACTGTCACTGTAAAAGACTTTTTCCTTATATCCAACCTCAGTCTACCCTCCCTGAGCTTGAATATGAAATTAAATATTTGAAACAACCTGCTTTACACTTGAACAAGAATGTTCACTGTGTGCTTCTTGTAACGATTTTGACTCAGCTGCAAAGCAACTCTAGCAGGTACGTTCAGGCTGGACCCCCTCCTTGACAGCAGGGTTACTTCTGTATGTTCTCATTAGTTTTACTTAACCTGCAGGACACAGCTGAAGAGCAGAGTCTATGGTGTGCCCAGCTGACAGACCAATTGCTTTCCTGGCCCTACTGCAGTGGGAAGGCTGTGCACTGGCATGAGCTCAGACACAGTCACAGTCACAGCGTGTGTGCACAGCACCAGTTAGTGCTAACACAAGGGGCTTAAGCTCCTTATCTCCCTTTTATCCCTAACCTTAAATCCATGCTGGATTTTTTATTGTGCATGTCCACCCTTTTAAAAAATAGAATAGAAAGCCTTTTTTCAGTGCTATTTTTAATCCTCCTGAACACCATGAGCACAACAGTGGTTTCCCACTGGCCTGAAAGCTCAGTATGAGTAGACACAGAGAGCCATGGCACACTGTGTTCCTGTATTGCTCCTGCTCGATCATCCATCATGTGTGAGGGATTCACTCAGTAGTTCAAGTAGTGACCAAGTAGTTCAGATTAACATCTATTTTAGAAGAGAGAAATGTTCTTCAGTGGCTCTGACCATCTGAAACTGAGTTAAGTCTACTCGGAGTGGCACTCTGAATTACTGTAACAGATTTTTTCTTCCCTGGAACTGGACACTAAAAATCCTAACATTCTATCCTATGCATCCTAGAGACACAGGATAACTGGATTGCATCCATTCCACTGAGATCTATCCCATCTGCACAGTACCTCTGCTTTGGCCCTGACAGATGGAAACTTGGCCTCTCCCAGTTCCCATCCCCCTAAATCTCATCCTAATGGGAGCAACTCTCTTAGCATTCTATAGGGGAACAATGCAGCTAACCTTTCAATAATTTAGCTCTGATTTATTACCATCTCTCTTTGTTGGAGGCACTTGGTATATCTGTTATGATAAAAGCTTTCTCTGATTGAACTTCGTTCTCCTGCCAGTTTTTTTTTGGTTGGTTGGTTCTTGGTTTTCCTTTTAGAGCATGGCTTAGCCAGAAGAACTGATACATGCACACACCTACTATGCTTCTTCACAGACTGAATTTGCTCTCATGAGTGTGAGAAAATTTACTTTTGCTATGAGATTTCCAGCATTGGTTCTGCCTTGGCTGAAAATCATGGGGCACAGTCTATAAAAGAACTTGCTGACTGTCACCCATCAAAAAATATATACATACATCCAACATGAAAAGTCAAAGTTAAGCATTTAAAATATCATAGAAATGCCTCCTTTTTCTTACAGCATGCTTTAGCAAAATAGTTTTCCTCCAGAAGCAAAATCCATATACCTGCTGTCCTAAATCCAAGCCCTGGAGACCTGTTCTTTGTTGAACTGTCTTTTCAGGACACTGCAGTGGAGAGGCAGAAAGCAAGTTGGGCATCAAGACAGATGGGACAAGAAACCTAGAAACATTTTATGAGGAAATAATGCCTTCTCTGGCAGTTTCAGAGCTGAATTTGGTAGACGTGAGAAAAAGCATATGGCTTTATTGAAGAGGCTTTGTCCATTGGAATGACATAGTTGTGATATATTTTTAATTCTGGAAAAAGAACCTCATGGCATTTATCATTTTTTTTAGTATTTACACATTTCATCATCTCATTCTACTTAATCTGAAGAAGCACAACCCATTAGACAGCAAACTACAGCTGAAAAAACTTCTTTACTTTTCAGTTGGACCAATAAATGAATTGTCATAAATCTTTGAGGTGCAGCTCTATATTCTTTATGAACCTTTGACAATTGTTCTTATGGGACATTTATGATTTAGCTTTTTATCTGCATGGAGAAAAAAAAAAAACCCTAAAAGTACAAAATCCTGCTTACAGATGATTTTTTTTCCTGCAGTGGTTTAACCCCAGAGTGATTCCCTTTGTAAATGCTTAGAAATGAAGTACTTGGCTATTTTTAAAATGCAAAATTAAAGAAAGAAGATACGATTTTTATCAGCTTATAATATTTTGTCAAATATTTTGTTGTAGAATAATGAAAAATCAAACGTTACGGGCCATTTTGGATCATTGATTTTGCTGCTGTAATGATGGGAAACGATTGTGTTCAAACAAGTAACATAATTTAAAAAAAAAAAAAAAAAAAACATTCTGAATCTAAATAACTCATGTCCAAACTTGAGCCTGAGTCATCACTCTGCATACAGCAGGCCTGGCCATCAGCTGTACCCTATCTTTATGGGGCTGGTGTCACAGGTATCATTTAGGTATCTGTTAGAAGTTTTTTAATTTGTAAACTTTAGCATTCTTACTGTATGTACAACAGGAATGGAAAGGCACTCTCTGAGAGAAACATGGCCGTACCCTAGAAACAAAAGTTCAATCCATAAAGTGCTGAGAAGTTAGCAGAAACTTTTTAAAATTATTTTCAAGCTCTTTTTTATAATAAAAGTTTATGTACATTCTCAATGACCAAGATTTTAAATAGCACATCTAAGTAGAAAAAGTAATAGCAAATGGATGGATCCCAGGGGTGAGGATGAGGTACTAGTATAGAAGACCTTGAAGAAAAAGGGAACACGGTACTTATGAAACCTCTGGGACAATGGACTAAAAGTGAGATTGATTTTCCATGCTTTGTAAGGCACCAGCCAAACCATGAAGGGAATATGCAGAGACCACCTGACTTAACTTAGATACTTATATCTGACTTGGATGAAATGAATGTGCTCTGAAGGTATCCTTTCTCTCCACTAACTTAGGCATCTGGCTTAGACCAGACATTTAGCTCTTAGACTGAAAAGTTAGGTGAAATGTATGCCATGACAAGTGAAAAAGGATCAGCCAAAGTTAATGTCATCAGCTGCTGAGAAATAAAAGGGAGATGAGCAGGGCCCTTTGGGGTAAGTGGAAAAAATTTGGAAGATGGGAAAGAACCAAGGCAGGCAATCAAATGGGACCACACAAAAGGATTTGAAGTGCAAGAAGAAATGATTTTGCAGCAACTAGATATGTCTGACTGGGCTGTCGTGTGGTACAGAAAGAAATAGAAAAGCTGTCAAGAGGAATGGTTTGTAATAATCAGTGCAAGATTTGCTTCGTGTGTGAATACAAGAGTGTCCTGTAGGGATCCAAAAGAATCACCAATCTTTGGAGTACTGTGAGAGCACAAAGGGTATTCAACTACAGCATCTGCAAAAGATGAGAAAGGCACTGAATGTGGAAATAGATTGTATTTTTACTGCTCTGGAGATAAAAGAGATTATATGCAAAATGTGGTGAGAAAAGATACTTCATCTTTGAGCTGAATTTGGGCCTCACAATGAGAAATAATTCATTGCCTGTTAGTATGGATTCTTTTTGTTGTTGTCTATTGTGGCAGTCACTTAGTGAGATACTAGAAACACCTAAGTAGGATAACTTTAATGGTGCATTACCAAAGGCAATCTATTTTATTAAAGGAATGAATAAAACTGACATGATCAAATAAAGAAATCTGCTCACTGATAAGGCATTGTATCTTCTAGTCTGAATAGTCTTACTATACATTTAATACTGTCTGTTTGTACTGTCAGTTTGCAATAATAAATACCACCCATTCCTGGCTAAAAACAGACAGAAGATTTGAATCAACCAAATTATAATTATTGGCTGAGAAATATTGATTGACTGTAATGGCTTCCAGGACTGGATGTTTTAGGAAATTGTGATGAAGTGCTATAAAACCTGTGATGATCACCAACATCCTGTGCTATATGAAGCCAATCCCAAGGTAACTGTAAACACTATTAAAGAAAACAAATGGCTTATTATCTTATCTGAAACAATTTTAGATATTTCTTGCCATTTACCTAGCTCAAAATCTGAGCTGCACTCCTTGTGTTGTCTAGGGTTTCACCCATGGTTGCTAGTTATCACAGTGCTGTTTTGACTATATTTTTAAAGCACAAATATTGTGAATTCCTTCCTGTCAACATTTGATTTACCAAGCATTTGGCCTAGCCAGTGAACAGATTAAGCTCACTCCGTAATACCAGATGGCTTTATGGTTTTGCATCCTCTCCTGGGCAGGGCTCGCTGTCATCTCTGAGCATCTGCACGGAGCCACAAGGGACGCGTGCACTTTTCATTCACTCAGCTGGGTCACTCATCATTAATATTCAGAGGAGGAAAGGAGGTGTCAGACAAGAGAATTTGTTCTGGCTTCTGTTAGCACACTGACATGTCAATCACTCACCCTGGAGGCTGCCAGGCCCAATTTAGAACAAAAGTAACTGCTGGGCTGAACACATCATAAAAGAAGATGAGATTTCTTTGTGTTAACCAGCCCCTTCACAGGGTTGAAACATAATTAGAGTCTTCCTCACAACCAATAACACATGAAGCCGAGTGATTAGCGGGACCTACTTTGAGATAAAATCGCTGACCTCAATCACGTTATGAATGATTCTGCTGCAATTTCAGAGTGCTCACAAAATGAAATTGTATTTATAATGTCTCTCTGAGGAAAACTGCCCAACTTGGCACTGTTATAGCCTGAATATGTGAAGTTCCCTGCAATTTCTTACATGACAGCTTTGATCACTCATAAAAGGTACTGTTGTTTTCCAAATTAATATAGTCACCTTTAAAGAAAAAAAAAAGAGAAAAAAAAAAAAAAAAAAGCCAGCACAAAAAAATTAATCCTCACGTTGTTTGATCTGAGTGCCATTTCCCAGCAGCAGCATGTGTAGCAGCCTCCTAGTGCACCCTACTGGACTCCCTCAAGAATGCTCTCTGCTGCCAGGGAGCAGCTTGAATGGGAAAAACCTGGTTACAGTGACAAACCTCTCATGGGCTGAGCTGCCCAGATGAGAAAATACATTGCTGCCCCTCCATAGACCCCTCAGTCCTTTCTTGCAACATTTTTATCATTTTTAGGGTTTGAATTAAAGCAAATGTAAGCATCATCAGTACTACTTGCTATCACCACTCATATCTGTTTACCATCAAGACATAACGGTTTCATTTTATTCTGGTAGGCAGCTCCCCCTCCAGCAGGGAGGCTGACACAGGACAGCTTTCATGTGTCTACCATCATACTAGCAGGCTTAAACTTCTTAGACACCAGGAAATGAACATTAAAGGTAGTTTCTCCTCTGTCAAAAGTTGAACCAACATCTAGGTTGCAAGAAACAAGGGACAGGTTAAATATTTATTCTACTGATCAGCTCTGTCCCTATGTGCAGTATTTCTTACCACCTAGGGATAAACCCAAGAAACATTTTCTTAGGACAAGCCACATGTAAAACCACACTATCAGAATCAATAGACAGACACCTTTCCATATGAACTAAAGAACCAGTCTGTTTAGTTTTAATATAATGTTGTCAAATGTTTTCTTCCTTAAAGCATGCAGTTATATGCTGTTTACTGCATGTGATACAAGCAATCCACCCTAAACTTCTGTCTTGGTTCAGGTCATAAACCTTTCACCTCCAGCATTTCTCATATCAGATAGCAATTTTTTCACATACTTAATTTATTTCCTGAAGAAAAGATTTATTCCAGAGTCCTTAATCCATTTATCTCTTTAAGCCTCACTGTCTGTATCTGACCATATCGTGAAAGATGTATTCTTACCATGGCTTGGTTTTTATAATTAAATTTTATAGCCATTTACACAGAATCACAGAATCACAAGGTTGGAAACGACCTGCAAGACCATCTAGTCCAACCACCCTCCCATTCCTATCAGTGCCACAAGCACTAAACCATCTCTCGTAGCTCCTCATCCAGGCGCCTCTTGAACACCACCAGGGACGGCGACTCCACCACCTCCCTGGGCAGCCATTCCAGTGCCTGACCGATGTAATCCAAAGTATGAACTCTGGATCTCTGCTTCAGACCCTGCAAAACAAATGCATTATATGATCAGCCAAGTGTTGTAACTAAACTGCAGGAGTAAGAAACAATGACAGTGGGAAAAAATAGCCACTTCTGTTTCAGCTCTCATGGGTATATCTTACTAATGCTGTTTAGCAAGGAGTTTATCTGAATTGTTCCATCTCATGGGCAGGTGAGAGGAAAGCTAGATTTCCCTAGACACATAGCCATTTCAGGTACAAGGAGTGAAGTACCATAAAATATTTGGCTTTGAGTTCTATTTGTATTATTACTCTACTTATACAGTTATTTTAGTACTCAATTATCTAAAGACTGATTTAATGGCTGACTGCAGCAGCTATTCTGTGTCTCAAAAATCTGACATCATGTCCACTAAAGACCAAAAAGACATTTTAAGCATTTTAATGAACTTTTAGAAGTATGTTTTGATCATTAGCATAAAGCCATTCCCCTTTTATACTGTGAAAGGAAACTCGTGGCTACTTATATGCCTTAATGAGCTATACTATCGTGTAAATTATACAATTCTTATTAATAATACCACCTTCATATAACATGTTCTTGTTTAGTTTTCATAGGGCTGTAAGGCTAGTGAAATACAGCACTCAGACTCTGACCTAAACATCTGACAGCACCTGTGTGTACATGTCATAACTAAAGAAATAGGGGCAGAGCTTTTGTACTCAGACAAATGGCCAGAAGTCACTGTGTCTCTGCCTGGCATCTTCTCTGAAGCTGTCTTCTCTAAGCTATGTGAGGAGCCAAAGAGCCGACATTCATACTTTTAAAAATGGTATTTCCTCAGAAAAATGTTTCTCCTCAATATTTCAGATAAAACTTCAGGCAAGCCCCACTTCCCCACAGCCTGTCCAGCATGAAGAAATGGAGGGTAAGTAATGTAAAATTCCAGGCAAGAGCCACCTCTCATTACAGAATCCATGGTGAGTAACTCCAAATTCAGTTATGTCAGTAGTGTCAGAACTATACTACAAATACATGCAAGTGCAGTTGGTTTATCAGAGAGGAAGAGGAGGTCAGTGCAACCTGTCAGAAAAGACTGATTCAATTGTTTGCTCAACAGAGACATCCTATGTTCCCATTTGTCCTCTTCAGTTCCCCACCTCTAAAACAAGGGCAACCTTTTTTTTTGTTTACTTTACAGAGATGTATGAGGTCCTCAGGAAAAATATCAATAGTATTGGTATTAATATTTTTGTTAGATTGTTGTTTGTTTGGATGTTCAAGTTCTTTTTATTGTTGTTATTCTTTTTAAAAAAAAAAAAGTTTTGTTTTTTTTTTTTTTTTGAAATATCAATTGAAAGGAATGTTGTAGGCTGGCAGACTTCTTATTTTTTTGTATAAAAGTATTCAAATTTTCAAATTTTCAGCATGTTTACTGTATTTTTAGTATATCTCCTTGTTTCTGTAGGCATTGTTGTTACATACCAAATAACTGGTCCCATTCTAATTCATTACCCATATGTTCCATTTTCATAAGTCATTTCATAAATCAAATAGTTTGAGAAGGCCGTATGTTTTCATTTGCATCATTCACCATTTGAGCTCTGCTCTGAGCTACATATGTAGCAACTACCAAAATAATAATCCCAAAATTGAATTACTTCTTTCTCTTTAAAAGAGAGTAAGAACTCTTCTTATTACAAATTTTATCAGTTGTAATATAGGAGAAGAGCAGATATACATAAGGAGGGGCAGTGAGCTTGCATTACTGTTCATTCATGAGTTCAGGGAGTTATTTTTATTTTTATGTTTAAAGAAACTGCATGCACAAAGCTGCTGTATCAGAGTACTGGAATAATCTAAAATTCTGGATCAAATTTTAAAGAAGGTAGTGTGACCTAAGAAAACTCAGGCCAAATCATCAACATGGGTACGCAGTACTTATTCATATTCAAGAGAGGTGTATGAAAACATCAAATGGAAATTTCTCAGCCATCAAACAGAACTTACATTTAAAAAAAACTTATGTTCAAAATGAAATAAAGTTAATAATTTTAATGAAATTTACACAATATATTGACTGTCAGAGTACATCAAACTGACTAACCCTGCATTACAGCACTATTGAAAATGTACTTATTGCTAAAATAGTTAACACTCACTGATGAGTCTGATAGAAACACAGCTTCTTTCATTGGAAGTTTAACTGAAAACCATCTCTGAGAAGACTGTGCCTCCTAATTATTGATTAGAGACAATCTCCATCTTACTAAGATCCACAGTGGATTAATACTTCTAACTGTACAACTCGGTGTACATACCGAGATTAAAAAGAGCTTCAGCCAATTTAAATCATAACAACCTATTTTAGTGGTATTAGAGATAAGTACACTAGCCTCTATCATTCTGTTCTGTAGCATGACTAGAAGGCAAACAGAGAGACCAAGTGACCTTCTTCGGTACGGGGCACAGTGATCTGATGAGCCTTCACAGTAGATGGACCACAAGCTCCTTGTTGAAAGAGGTATTCATTACATTGGCAGAACTAGAGGCTATATTCACGAAGGGATTGAGTATTGGACATTCCTCCTCAGGTCCATAAGGTCAGTGCTTAAGCACTGCTGGCATTCCTATCTGTGACTAAAATGAAGTGCAGGCTCACAAACATCCGTTAAGAGTCTTCTGTAATACCATGGGTAGACTCCTTATGGTATTTGCAGTACAACAATATGAGTATCTCTGATAGAAATACACCATATTAAGATTATCCTTAGTCCCGATTATCCTTAGTTTAGTCCTTACCACCCTAAATAACATTTTTGTCAACTTCACTCTTCTCATTTTAAAGAGGGTAGGAAGGATGGTTGTAATACTAGTGAAATCCTATGGATGTTTAGGTGTGGGTTCTGGGAAAGTGACAGCAATTCAGTGGTATGTGTGACACACTCCAAAAAACTTACAAGAGTTCCAACCTAGTGAGGTGCATCCCAGGAGAATGGCAACCAGATTAGATGGCATTGTCTTCCTCATTAAATGGGACAGAGGACAGAGTGGGATGCTCCCTCATGCCTATCAGCGCACTCCTCTAGGCTGGGGGACTTTCCCATCCACCTGACAAGACACTTGGCTCTGGATGAAGCTTTCCTGTTTTTTCCTATGGAAGTTTCTGCCCTCTGTGCATCATATCCCCAGAAACTGAGGCAGGCTGGGTCATTGTGCCTACCTTCCCCTACCTATCCTGTTTCTTGCTGGATGGGCCATCTACAGCAAGGCAGGAAGAAAGGAGCCAGAGTTGTTGCTGTTAGCACAGGTCAAGGCTGGACGGGTTACTCAGGATTTCACTCTTGAAAGAGGTGAGGAGATGACTGCTTTAGTGCTGTCTGGCTGCCAGAAAGAGCAGGACATGCAAGAAGAGGCAGCTACAGGCCTCTGAGGATGAGGAGAGAAGACAGAATAAGAAAATAAGATCCTGAGCAGAGAAAGAAAGGTGGCAGCTGTTGGCAGAAAGCCTGAAAAGGGTGGCAAAGAGAGTGGGATGCAAGGAAGGCTGAGTGCAGGCTGGATGGGGAATGTCATCAGGAAGCCAGGCCAAAACAACCAATGTTTTGAGAGAAGAAATGACAGAGATTGCCACAGGTGGAAGAAAACCAGTGCAAGGTAAAACTTGAAAGATCAAATCTCTAATATAGTAGAAGAAATAAACATTTTCAAGAAAAATAGCTGAGAGAGATGCAGATCATAGAGAGAGATACTGGAGATGTGAACTGTATTCTGCTCAGAGACAAGTTTGCTCAAGCTTTTAAGAAACAGTGTTTGAAAGAAACTGAAGAAGAGTTAAACTCTAAACTCATACAAAGAAAAGAGAAAACATGAATGTCTGAAGTAAATTAATCTCCAGGCCAAAGCCAATGAGTTTAGCAAGAGAATTACAGAGGAATAAAAGCTTCAAAGATCTCAAGATATCCTTGGTCAGCTGACTGAGAGAAGGATGAGGAAATTAGAAGAAGAGGCTCTAAAGAAAGAAAAAGGATGTTTTATAGATAAATTTAGAGTGAAAGAGAAAAAGGAGACATGAAGATATGTTGCTAAATACAGCTGAGATGAAAATTCAGCAAGCTGAAGAAATGCTGGGCAAAACTGTGAGCAGAAGGTAAAACACAGCAAGGAAATTAACAGTTTGAAAGACATAAAATTATGTCAAAGGCAAAAACTTGATAATGGTGAAAAATATCAGCCTCAGGAGATAAAAGACATAGTCAGAAGAAGAGATCGTGGGACCAATCTACTCCTAGGAGACAAGTAACTTTCTGCAGAAGAAGCTAGAAAAAGTAACCAGTGCATTTTACAGCATAAAAAAGTGAGACAACTAATAAAGAGCTATACACTAGGTGTTTTCAGACTCCTCTTACGGTGCAGATATTCTGAAAACAGTAAGATTATTGCTATTGTTGCACTAAAAAGATGGTTTGCAGTTTATTCCTTTTGTGATTTTGAAAGAGCTCTGGGTTATATTGCACTAAAATGGTTTCGTTTTAACCTGGCTGCACCTCGCTAACGAACCAAACACTTTCTAAGGGCACTGGGTCACCCAGCCTCCCCTGGGGACTCCCCTGCCCTGCTGAGGGCCCAGGCCTGTTTCAGCTCTGGCCTTGTTCCCAGACTGATTACGGCTCAAGCTGCAAATGCCAGAATACTGCCTGCCTGCATCCAGAGAAACAGATCTAGTTGTTGTCTTTGACTCAAGGCACTTGAATTTTACATGGGATCCTCAAGTTGAACTTGTTTGGATTTCAACCAGCTGCCAATAACCTACACAGTTCTTTGTTCAAAACAAACACGAGAAACCTTGTGAGCCAAGATAAACACAATTTAATGGATGAAGGAAAGAGGGGAAAAAAACAAGTGATGCAAAGGCAGTCATATAGCGTGTCATACAAGCCAGTCAGTCTCTGACAAGATGGAAGCCAAAAACCTCACTTCATTCTTCACCTACCTCAGTTTCTGTTGCTCAGTGTGATATTGCATCATACAGAATATCCTTTCTGCCAGATCAAGACAGCTGTCTCAGTTGTATCCCCTATCAACCTCTTGCTCACCCCTAGCCTACATCTAAAAATAGAGGCTGATGATGTACTTCATATTTGTAGAAGCTGACAGTGGAGTATTTTATTTTGTATCAGAATATTTCAGTTACTTTTGTGATCCAGTGCTATGTTGCAGGATTATAACCCTTCTTCAGAGAAGCACCGAGTGTCAAACATCCTTCACTATTTTGTGTAACATTACCATGATATTTAATTTCATTTAGAAATCATTTTTAAACCCTGCATAGTTAGTCATATAAACTGAAAATATGTAATGTAAATAAATTCCAAAAATGTACAATGAAATCATATCTGATTCTGTCACTATTTTACATGCATAATAAATAGGTATCTCTTTACAAGTAATTCTTACCTTTCATTAACTGTTTTTGCTTAGGATAGAATGAGTTGCTTGTATCTGTTACATACTATCTGCATGAAAGCTTATAGCTGAAATGCTTGCATGTTTTTACCTCAGGTATGCAACATCTGCTACTAATGCAGCATTACCATGATACAGCAATATCATCAAGTTCTTTCTCAAGCTAAAATAATTAGCAGTCCTAAAACAAAAAGGTAGCTATACTTAAACTAGCACTTAGCTAGCTAAAGTGCAATCTGAAATGAAATTCAGTTTTCTGAACTGTTGGGTCAGTAAATTACATGACTCGTTGTAATGGCATGTTCTTATTATATGACATATTGAGCTTAAATACATTACTTTTTGTAGTACTTTTAATTTTCATTTTTGAAAGTTGTATTAAGGTATCATTCACAGCATGACAGATACAAAATCCAACCTGTTTTTTTTTTTTTGTTTTTTTTTGTTTTTTTTTTTTAGGAAAAAAAAAAAAAAAAAAAAAAAAAAAACAAAAGCAGTCTCTGTGGTATAGGATTTTGAATAATTAAGAATAAATGTTTTGGAGTGGGGGAATTTTGTGCACCACACTGAGCAAATATACTCCAGCTCAAAGGCTGCAATACAGTCCTATTTGCTTAAACTCTTTCTTTGATCTGCATTTATGTTTTTGATGGATCACTAGCCAACAACCTAGGACAAGAAGCAGCAACATCTGATAAACAGCTCTCTTTCTTAGAGGGAAAGGAAGGCTGAAGCAGAGTTTGCAGCAGTAGTCTGTACACATTTGTGAAACTGAAGAAAGAGCAGCTGAACATCCCAAAGTTAGCAGTTTCAGCTGATGTCAACTACATAAATAGGAAGAGAAAAGAAAATAGTCCAAATCTGATGGCAAGCCAAGATCTGAGTGTCAGCAGAGATCTTTAGGAGCTCCTGCCTTGTGGAACCATGACTGGCTTGGATGGATTTTTCTTTGCTTGTTTGCTTGTTTTCCAAGCAGGTGGTTCAATAATAATGTCTCTTTTCTAGGAAAGAAAATAAACTAGCAAAGTAGAGAAATCTAGTGACAGATAAAGTCTGTGACCTTCATGGCCACTGCTGGAACATCTTCAAGCCATATTTATTTAAGACTCTGCATGACATTTCCTGCTTTGTGCTACAGATCAACAAGTAAAAGACAGTCCTTGCCAGAAAAGAAAGTAAAAATATATTTTGCCAAAATAAACCAATTACAGTTTGAAAACATTTTCCTGCTAAAAATTCAGATTGTAGAAGCGAGATAACCTAAGAACATTGCAACTGAAAATATGGTTGCTCCCAGTAGACTTCAGGAATCTAATCATAATCAAATCCAATCATAACTGGAAGGTATTTCCACACTTCAATATTGGTGGTATTTTCTAAACTGCTTTAGAACACATTAGTCATCTGCTGGGAGATTTCAGATTAACCTCTCCTGCTTTCATTTGGAATCAGAAATGATAATGCCCATGACTCAGATTTCTTCACATTCTCTACTGAGGCACAGGCAACTGACTTGTTCGCTGTTTGTTACCCACAGACACCCACTGCAGTTCAGTAAGGAACACTCTAATGCTATCTAATGCTATGCAATTAATTGTATTTCAGAATAAAGGAAGCATTATAACCAAATTATCTCTTTCAAAGAAAAGATGATATTTTCCCTTTCTAGCCTAGAGTCTGGGGTCTCATGAGTTATTTCAAATGGAGCAGAAATTAGTAGAACCAAGCAACTTATTGTGAAGTCACCTTTCCTGAATGCAAGAGAAATTAAGTAGCAAGAATAAATTTCATAGCACATAGATCAACATCCTTTTCTGAACAACACTTAGACCAAATATTTTCTAGTTTCATCTCTATTTCTATCTGCCTCCTGTAGACTTTTTTTTTCTCAGCTATTTTTGTCAGTCCATACCTCACGGATATGAAAACCATCACATAGCAAAACATATTCATGCTTTGTCTTTATTTTAGGTGGAAGCTCTTTTTGTTTTAGCTCCCTGAATACTTTCAGAAGCTTAATCATTTCTTACCTTTATCCTTCAAAAAAAGCTATTGTTCAACCCAGAAGTTTTTAATGAGGTTTAGACAGCCATAACAACATCTTGGTTTTGAAGGCTTAGCAACAGATACAAAATCTCTCACTGCTGTGAGCAGCAGCCATAGACAGCTCTGTGCTCCAACATTTATTTTCAGCAAAAGGCAGATAAAGACAAATTTTCCCAGTGTTTGGAGATAAAGGCACAGAAACATAATAGTCTCATGAGATAATGCTTTTGCTTCACCGTGATGATAAAAAGTGAATTGACTCAGAGTGACCATGGGTAGACGGCACTGCTAGCCAGTATGGTGCTGCAGGGTGGTAAGCTCGCCAGCTTCTAAAATTCTCTGAGTAGTTGAAATAGCAAATAATAGGATGGATTTATTCTCAGCAAAACCTTGAAATGATACTACATGCATTTCTGGAATACTGTTGTCTTTGTTCTGTATTCAAAGACTATTTTTTTCTAACCAGGCTTATCTAAGAAGAGAACCCACTGTTCCTTCTAAATTTGAATTTCTGTGGGCAGATATCTATCTACACATCTGTGAGTATGGCTGCGTGGCATGTGAATATCTCGAATGTATGATCTTAAAGTGAAGTCTGCACAGATTGACCTGTAGAGATGATCACGATATAGTCAAAGCTAAAGCACAAATCAGCTACAGGTTGTTTCAGATGTTCTGATAAATGCTACAAATCTTCAGTTCAGTCCTGACACAGCCACAGCTAATCCAAACATTTGAAACATTTTCAAATTACCATTTGAAAACTACTGCTTGAAAACATTTACTTCTAATAACCAAAAAAACATAATATGCATTTTTGTTTCCACTGTTTTAACTGAGATATGTAATATGTAACAATAAACAAACGAACAAATAAATAAAAATAAAAAATTAAATGCATGTGGGATTTTGAAGCAATATTCATAACTGATTTGTATAAACTTAGCTTTTAGGATTAACTTCTGCTTCTTTTTAAAATAACTGGATTATCTGAAGGAAGAAGAAATCTTTGACATACGTATTCTAGCAACTGTGTTTTTTCCATTTACTTGTCTTTACATAATTTTAAGATAAACTAACCCATATAAGTGTCTTATGGATTATAAGATCCAATTTTAGTTATGAAAAATGTAGCTGTGTACTAAAGGAAGACAGATGGACTGATCCTTTTAGTACACACTGCATAGCAGCAGGAAACCAGTGGAAAGCAGGGCTTAAATTTCCCTCTACTCCACAGAGTGATAATAGGAAGAGAATAGAACAAAGCAACAAAAACACCTCATGTTGCTTATGCCTCTCACATCACCACTGTTTACTATGCTAACCAAAGCTAGGAACTGAATACATTTATTGAGGAAAAAGGAAAGATGAGACAGAAAGAATCAGACATATGGGAAAACTATTTTCTACTAGATAAGAAATGAGATGGATGTTGCCTAAGTAAATTTTACTGAGGCTCTGCACCAAGGATGTGAAGTCATAAATGGAGCAGATAGGCAGTGGAGACAGCGCCCTGGCTGTCCACTGCATCCATGAAGCTGTCTTCAAGTACTGATGATGAGAGCATTCTGCCTCTACAAGCACGAGAGATCTTTCATTCACTCTTCTGTACATTGCCTTTATCACTCCTTATGATACCCTTACATTATTTTCTTTGATTAATGTGACTATTTAGATGGTGCACAGCACACAGATCTTCCCTCATCTGTGTAAAATGCAGAGCATGTTCAGTGCTAAATGATCCAGATGAAAGAGTTCTTGAGGGATGTAAAGAGTGGAGAGTTTTAGCTATTAACTTGAACTTCATTTCCATTTGCATTTCTGACGTATTTCACCAAGAAGTCACTATCACGTGCAAAATAAAAAGAGATTTCACACTCTCCTATTCTGCTCTTTGATTTCTTCTTCTCCAAATGAATGAAACGTGATGCTCTCCACTTCCGATACAAATTAGTGGAATTTGGAGAGAAAACAAACAACAATAATTTTTCCTTTTAGGAATAAATTCACAATGTAATGTTCTTAACCACGGCTGAAGTGTTCCACTGCATGACATAGGCATTTCCGAACTGGAACACGGGAGGGCACTAAAGAGTTGCACACTAATTTGAAAGAGGAAGAAATGCTTTGCCCGACATGTAAATTTGCTCCCAAATTATTTCAGATTCATCATACATCTCCATGTGGGGTTTTTTTGGTTTGTTTGTTTTTGTTGTTTGTTTTGTTGCTGTTATTTGTTTGTTTATTTGTTTTGTAAATGAAGGAGAAACTTTGATAGAATCAATTTGAGTTAATTAAACCAATTCCATAATCTTTGGGAAAAGCTGTTGAAGCCAAGATTGCTGTTTTATCATCTCCCACCTGAGAAAGAGAAAATACATCCTTGTCAGGAGTTTACAAAGCTCCCGTTGGTCTCTGGGAAGGGTAGAGAGATGGTGTGAACCAGACTGTAGTTTGCTTAGGTATTCGTTTGTCTCCATTTCACTCAAATTAAGTTTCAATGTAAAAAAAAAGTGTTTTTTCAGGTCCTTGCTCTAAGTGGGCTACAGCACTGAAGAACTGACACATTTAAATAATGGATCACAACCCACACTGCACTTCCAAGAAGTCTTTTGCAAGGTTATTTGTAAATTTATTACATTTGCTAGGGACTTTGTTCTTTACGGGAAACTGCAATTCATCTTCACGTGCAAAGGGGGTATGTTTTGTCAACAAAAATGAACAGCACACATCTATTTACATAACTAATTACCATCATGCTCACAGTAGCGTAAAAAGCTGAGACAATTCTTCCCATTTTCTGCCTGTCAGAGTGTACTGTCACAACAGAGAACATGCACAGAGGTCCTTCTTTGTAAAAGCACATCTGAATGAGGACTCTGTTTTAATTATAGCAACTTTTTGTTGTTGTTGTTGTTTTAAGTAGTGGTAACCAGTGGTAATATTCATAATGATGCAGGCTAAAATCAGATCTCATGTGTTAGTGGAAAAACATATCACTGCAGAGAACAGAAAGGCTTTGTGAATGGGTAATCCATGTATATATAAATTTCTTTATTTCTCTGGAGAACTTTTACACTGTCTTTCATATCATACAACAGGTAATAAAAAAGGAGTAAACATGTATGCGTTGGTTAATTACAGAATGGTTGTGAGGCAATGCTATGCAGTGCCTGTTTTAGGGCACATAAAGAAGTGGAACTCTCATAGAGATGAAGAGGTCTGAATGCTGCTTTATAAACCAGTAGGACTTCATCCACTGTTCTGGTTTGCTCTGATCAAAAATCAAGATAAAGTAGAGCAGATCAGAGGAAGGCTACTAAGGAGCCCTGACTTGAGCTACTAGATGTGTTGTATGCAATGAAAACATACACGTAACATCCTTAGGCCTAATCCTGATGTGCACCCAACCCTTCTCCACATCGTTTTCTCTAAAAGAATCGCCATGTTCGCAGACTAGACAAGAACAATGTTAAACAGTGTTTCAGAAAGAGGCTGGCTTTTTAGGAGTATCCAAGAGAAGTCTGGGAAGGAGTGATTGTTTCCCATAAATTAGAAGGCTAAACACTGGAAAAGGGAAAGACTGGCTTAATTTATGCAACAATATTCTCATGAAAACATGTGGTAAAAGACAGATGATGAAGAAAACACAACTGTAAATTGCTAGACAGCTACTGATAATTCTCAGAGGTGTTTTGAGACCAAGAGATCTCAATTCCCAAATAACTGCATTATCATAGCCACTTGGTTTAACTGAACAGCAGCAACCATAGAACACCTAGGGTGAATAAGGTTCCTCCCAGCCACCCCGACGATTCACTCCTTTTGACATTTTAGAAAAGGAACAACATGGAAAATGGAGCAGACATTTCACAGGAGCTGCATCTGTCCCCAGAAGATGGAAATGAATCAGTGTCCAGCGCTTCCCCAGTCCAGTTTTCCTGGACACCTAAGATTGTCATTGCAAACAGAAAATCCAACTTCTTTTGAATCTCAGAACAGAATAAACTAAGCATCACATTCTCTTAAGGTAATATAAGAATACATAAATATATAAATAAAGATGATCTGTGTGTGCTCACCACCTCGGATTTGTGGGTGGAACAGAAAACCGGCATCACAAATGCATGCTGTGCACTATAATGCTTTTTCTAAGAGACATCCCACTGCTGTGTTACCACAAGCCCCTCAGCCCTGCTGTCAGGGCATCACTGTGACGGACGGAAACAAGGATGGCTGCAGCTGACTGGCACCCCCGGAGACCTCAGCACGGTCAGGGTGCTGTGGGACTGCCGGTAATTTCCTCAGCATCCTTTACTGCCCTGTCTCACTCCTCCGGATTTTTCTTCTGCTTTTGTGAACCCTGCTTGGGGGGGGGGGGGGGGGGGGGAGGAGTTGTGCGCTCTTTGTTTTGTTCCCTTCATTACCATGCAGACAATATACGGCTGTTCTCAAGGAAGGTCTGGGATCCCTGCTCTTTTCCCAGGCTTTCTTCTTGTCCATTAAGAGAGGAAAAACAACGAAGAGCCTGTTTGGCTCTGCCTGGCTACGCTGTGGGCTGACGCTGATGTAACAGCAAAGCCCGGTGCTGAGTGGCTGCCGCCAAACTGGTCATGCTCTGTCCACATATGGAACACAACGAGCTGCTGGCTGCCTCACACCTCGGCGGGCCCACAGAAAGGCTGGGGGGAGCACTGAGAGGCCAACAGGGTGCCAGCTGAGCATGGGGTCCTCCTGCCGCACTGAGGACTCCCTGCATCCTGGCAGGGCACAGAGATGATGATGATGGTGAACTGGAGGAAGTGTTCTGTGAAACTGGGGCTGGCAGAGGGGAAGAAAACTAACCTTTTTTTTTTTTTTTTCTTTCCCATAGGGTATAAAGCCAGATCTCAACCGACATAAATCAGCATGGTATCATAGTATCATGGGTATCATTGCCCTCAGTGTATATTCAAGTGCGTGTAATTTGGTTGACAGGTAGCCGTACCCCAAAATTGTGGCACAGCTTCTTCTAGGACAAGGAGCAAGCCAAATGTGTGAATGTGTGCAAGTATCTATTTGAATTGAGGCATTTAGGTAATGAGTTTAAAACTAGTTGCAGTTTTTATTATTTTAGAAATTTTCATGTTATTTAAAAAATATTAATTATTCCCAAAACACCACTAAACCCCC